>NC_043002.1:25354997-25514997 GCF_006345805.1 Octopus sinensis | reverse complement strand
GAACTTCCACTGTTGGGTGTTGGCTGTTTCATCACATGGCATCACAATAAGTCCTTGATTTGGGAAATCCCGACTGTCAATGCAAAGGTTGTATTTCTGGTGCTTAAACATACTTTTGTTGTTCATATGGACCCATTTCTGAAAGTAATTTTAGAAAAAAATAGAAAATATTTACATATCAATAGTATTAAAAGAATCAATATTAATCTTTATAGCTTTATCTTTCTTTCTTTCTTTCTTTCTTTCCTTCTTCCTTTCTTTCTTCTTTAGGTGCAGGCTTCTAATTTAGGCACAAGGCCAACAATTTTCAGAGGAAGTAAGTTAGTTGACCCTAATAATTGACTGGTACTTTATTTTATCAAATCCGAAAGAATGAAAGGCAAAGTTGACCTCAGAAGGATTTGAAAGTAAAAAATCAGAAGAAATTCCACAAAGTATTTTGTCTGGCTCACTAACAATTCTACCAGCTCATCACCTTACTAATATGACAGAATAATGGCAGCCAAAACTGCTAAATAAATATTTAGTTTGAGCAATTGTATCAGTATAAACATACTCAACACGAACAACGACAAACATTAACCTCGAGACAATGACAAATTTTCATCCAGCATCCATTCTTATCTCCTCACCAAATCACCACAATTATCCCTGGCCATTCTTATCCCCTAGCTAAACCATCACAATTATATTTAGTGATACACACAAAATAGCTGCTACATTGATGTATAATTTTATACTGGTTTCTCTTGCAGCATTAGCTGACATTTGACTTTTTCTTTAAATTTTTAAATTTTTTATGGCATAAATGTGAAGGCATGTAACTTAGTGGTCAGTGTTGAGCTCACAATTATTAGGTCATAGGCTCAATTTTCGGACAAGGTAACACATTGTGACCTTGAGCAAGACATTCCATTTCACATTGCGATGGAAACCTTCCCCTATCACACTTTCTATTCATATGAACACTGAGCAAGATTACCACTCTAGTACAGATGCCACAAAACAATGCACCCACTGCACACTGTAAAGTGATTGGCAAATGAGCTGAGAAAGTGTAAAGACATGAGGTCCCTTTCATCCAGTCTCATTGAGGACTATTCAATCTTTATAGTAATGGTGCCATAAGAAAAAAACCCAACCAATACACTCTGTAAAGTAGTTGGTGATAGGAAGAGCATTGAACTGTAGGAAGTAAGCTGAATAGCATAAGAAATTACTCAGACTATCACACCCTATGCCAGCAGACATCATCATTATCATCATTTAACATTAAAAAAAAAATACCAATGCAACCACCACAGTAACAAGCCTGGCTGGATATTCATGAAGCTTTCATTAGCTCTTTCAGCCCTACTTTGACATACAAACTTCTTATAGACTTCACTTCTTACAGGCCCTTATCAGACTTTATGTACCTTAGTTTTTCATACTGTTCTGATAAACATAACTCTGAGATGTAAATGGCCTAAACTGTATATTATGGTTATAACAGGTGGAAAAATACTGTCTAAGCAATGCTAATAACCTCTATACAAATTGTAGAAACTGCATAAAAATTATGGAGTCAAGGACTTACCATCATTTTGTCACCTGGAACACATTGTGCCAATTTCAAAGCTACACCAGATAATACCTCTGGTAACGTAATACACATATCTAGATGCTTCAAGTTGCCATTTTCAGACAGCACCCATTCCTAAGGAGAAGAATGATATATCAAGGTAAACAATAAGGTTAAATAATTATACATCATTTATTAATTATATCAGAGAAGAGTCATTTTAGTCATTTCAAAACACAATATTATGGATGCAGCACGATCAAATAATTTGCAATCACAAAGCAACAGGTTCCATTCCATTGCATGGTATCTTGGGCAAATGTAAACCATAATGTTGGTTTTGACTCAAGCCTTGTAAGCAATTCAAAGCAAAACAGTGCAGCTCATAAGATAGATTGTAATTGTAATGCAAAACACATCTTTATCACACATGCTGTATCATGCTGATTCAATCAGATGATTAGATTAATGACAGTACCACATCAAAACATTGGTGCTGGTACCATGTAAAAAGCACTGGTGTTGATGTCACATTAAAAAGTACTGATGATGGTGCCATGTTCTGAAAAGCATCCAGTACACTCTGTAAAGTGGTTGGCATTAGGAAGGGCATCCAGCTGTAGAAACCAAACCAAACAGACTATGCAATCTGATGTGTGTGTGTGTGGGGGTCTTTGCCAGCTCCTGTCAAGCCATTCAGCATGGCAAACTGTTATGTCGCACATTCGGATGCCTCTACTACTCAGCTCCGCTCCACTCCACTCTACTCTGTTCTACTCTACTATGACTGCTACTCTGCTACTCTACTGTAGTAGTCTGAACTCTGAAATTGGGCTAGCCTACTTCATCGTCTGGGGGCGTCCACAACAAAAACAAACATTAAATGATGAAGGTGGTTGTAGTGGTGGTGGTTGTGGTGGTGGCAGTGGTTCTGTGGAATATTCAGCCATAAACATACTAATTTTTTGATCAAACAACTCAATCCTCCTCAACAAAACTGGTTCATTTACTTTTACTTTTATTTCATAACATTATGAAATTAGGATGTGTCAAATAGTTTTATTACACATTTGTGACCTTGTTATTGACACATGGAACTATCATGAAATAAACAAAAAGTGAAATGTAATATATTTGAAACTAGCTAAAAAATGACTGTTTCAATGACTGTTTCACAATGTAATTGTTTCATTTTCAAAGACATGATTAAGTCACTTACGAAAACTGTTACAATTACCAAAATATTATGAAGTTGTTTTACATACAGGTGGAAAGGTCATAAGATAATACTTCATAGAACAAGAGAATTATTTACACACTGGAGAGGGCAGTCATCAAAGAATATTTTATACAGATTTTACACAAAGGTAAAAGGTCACCTCAGAGTATTTCATCAAACAGACAGATGAGAGATGGGTGGGGTTAAAGAGGATAGGGAAGCCTCCGCTACCCCAGCTATTTAGCCAAAACTTCAACTACCATCACAATCACAACCTCCATCTCCATTATCATCACCACCACTAGTTGCTAAACAAAGTCAGAAATTAAGAGAGGCCAATACTCTGGATAGACATTACAGAAAGGTCAAAACAATGAGTCTCCCATGGTTGTCTGAACTGCTATTTTTAGCAGGCCAAAAGACTATGTTTAATATTGCTTCAAATGTCCCACAAAATCCCACCCTACTTAAGCCCCTTTACACTGTATGGAATATAGGCCATCTACAACTTTTGTTCACTGTTTTCAACTCCAGGCTGCCCTTTTATAGGTCTTGTTGGTTTTGTATTATCATCAATGTAACTTTGCTTTTTTTTTTCTAGTAAGGGGTGTTGGACCTATGCAAGCCCATTAGTCTAACATCCATTCATTCATTGATCTGTCCAACACGGGAGGCTCTACCAGGACTTTGTACACTGCTAGCATAACTTTCAGAGTTACTAAGGCTAATAAGCCACCACACCACAAGGACTGACACCCTGTGGAGGAGTCCTAGATACACTATGCCAAAAGAATGTGGGCACAAAGATGGCCAAGTGGTTAAGAAGTTTGCTTTGCAAATATAAAGTCTCAAGTTCAATCCTACAGCATGGTATCTTGTGCAAGTGTGTCTACCAAAGCTTTGAGTTGATCCAAGGTAGAAAGAAACTGCTTAGAAGCCTATCAAATGGATTATACCTGTAAGTCAAATTTGTCTCTCTATCACACCTGTATCTGACCTCTATCATACTCTAACCTCTCATCATCACTTGGCATAAAGCCATCTATCTCAGTACTACATGCTGTTCAGTTGAGGGATCTTGTCTTGTGAATTACTTAGTGCAGGTGTTATGTAAAAAAACACCCCATACACTCTGTGAAGTGGTTGGCAAAAGGAAGGGCATTCAGTTATAGAAACCATGCCAAAACAGACACTAGAGCCTGGCATATTCCTCTGGCTCAATGGCTCATCCAACCCATACCAGCATGGAAGATGGACATTAAACAGTGATGATGATGATTTATCATACTGATTCTATATGAGAATTACATTAAGGATACATATGGCTGTGGGGTACTCAGCCACTTACATGTTAATTCAATGAGCCAGACAGTCATCGCCAAAACTGATAGAGGACCCATCATGCCTAAAAGTATGACATGATGGTCACAGCTGGAAAGCATTTGATCAGGAAGTAAACTGGTGCCATCAAGACAAACGGTGGTTCGGTGGTTGGAAGAAGTGATAGCTATAGGGATGAGAGAGTGGAGGTGGAGTGCTGAGATGGGGCTTAAGAATATCAATGTGTAAGGAATGCAATGTGGACATTATGATGAGTTTCCCTTAAGCTAAGTAAACATGCTCCAGCTGAGAATTGAAACTGAGTCATGAACATTATTTGTATGCACCACAATTGTGTTGTTCCAGTTGTAAACATCCATTTTTTTAAGGCATAGTGTATCTTGGACTATATTTATTCAATGTGGGCTTTTTAAGACTGTAGATTAACTTGAGATTTGACTGTTATTTCTAGCCGATTGAACCACCATGCAGAAGCACCCTTGTTTTGCTCGAGTTGGTATGATTTTGTGTGTATGTGTGTGTGCACATGTAAATGTGTGTGTGCATGTATGTGTATGTATAAAAATGTAGATCATCATCATCATCATTTATGAAAAACCCATGCAAGAAAAGTTTTTCGTATGTGTGCATGTGTGTGTGTGCATGTGTATCCATTTATATATATGTACTAGCTGAGCACATGCTGTCGATAATGATGACTAATTGTAATATTTTATAATATAAATAACATACATAATAATCAAACATACAAACATTCGCATACTTCCCTGGTACATGCACACACATACATACTCACACAGAGTTGAAATGCTGATTTTTTTTTCACCCCTTCCTTTCTCTCATTGCTATTACTTTCTCTCACTCCCTCTCAGTCAGGGCTATTACTCTCACTACTTCTCCTTCACTGAATTACTATTTTCTCTCCTCCTCCACGTCTGGTGTGATTATGGACAAATAAATATATATACAAATATATAAAAACACTATGCTCATTATTATATTAGGAGATGGGTCATATGTGGAGAGGATGCGAAGTACTTGTGCATTCACATGTGGGTGCACATATGAGTCTTCACAAATGAATGTGAGTGCACATCCAGATGCATATTCATGCATGTATTTGATTACATACCAAAATATACACAGCTGGATAGCATCAAGGTGAAGAAGTGGTGTAAATAAAGTACACACCCACCAGAGGAAGTAAATTGTTACCTCAAGAGTTGGTGGTGGGTGGAAGAAATGATAGGATTGGGGGTATGTAGCTATGACAGCAGAAAGCACAAATACTGAATTTCATTTTGGTCCTTCTCTCTCTTTCTCTGCCCCTCACTCTTTCTCTCTCTCTTCCTTTCTCTCAAAGAGAGCTGAGGTGGAGGGATATGTTTTTCCCTACATGTGTTGACTGAGGGACACAAGGTCATGCTTGTATGTATAATAGTATGTTGAGTGAGTGTCACAAAGAGAGAGAGTGATAAAGAGAGGGGGTTATAGAGGGGAAAGATACAGAAAGGGGAGTGAAAGGAGAGAGACAACTTGTTGAAGCTGCCTTCACATTCAAGGTTTCAATAAAGTGAAAGAGTGAATGTGTTAAAAATTAAAGTGAAAGGAAGAAGAAGCAAAGAAATCCAGAATGATACTGAGAAAGTAGGAGTTTATTACCTGTTAGACAAGAATTACTTGTATCAAAGCCAGGTTGAGAAAATAGGAGAGAATAACCTCTCCTTTCTATACGTATGTGTGTTAATATATGCATATGTACGAATGTGTGTATTCATGTATGTGTTAGTATAAGTATATATATGTATGTGTGTGTGAGAGAGAGAAAAAGAAGAGTGTGTTTGTGTGTGTGTGTTAGTATGCGTGTATGTGAAACAGAGACTGTTTGTGTTAATATGTATGTGAGAGAGAGACAGTGTGTGTGTGTGTGTGTGTGTGTGTGTGTGTGTGCTACAGACAAGTCCCAACCATCAAGGAATAAATAGAAAAAGTAACATCACTTTGTAAATTCTGCACAATTTCCACTCACACCACCCAACCTTAAAGTGAAAAATGACATCTTGCTGATTTATCCCTGTCTCTGCCTGGTTAAGTTCCATCCATCAACAATCAACCTCATCTTTTTTTCGTTTTTTACATGGGCTCAGGAGTGGCTGTGTGGTAAGTAGCTTGCTTACCAACCACATGGTTCCAGGTTCATTCCCACTGCGTGGCACCTTGGGCAAGTGTCTTCTACTATAGCCTCAGGCCGACCAAAGCCTTGTGAGTGAATTTGGTAGACGGAAACTGAAAGAAGCCCGTCATATGTATGTATGTATGTGTGTGTGTGTGTGTGTGTGTTGTGTGTGTGTGTGTGTGTGTGTGTGTGTGTGTGTGTGTTTATGTTTGTCCCCCCCATCTCACCCCAAAATCGCTTGACAATTGATGGTGGTGTGTTTACGTCTCCGTAACTTAGCGGTTCGGCAAAAGTGGCCAATAGAATAAGTACTAGGCTTACAAAGAATAAGTCCTGGGGTTGATTTACTCGACTAAAGGTGGTGCTCCAGCATGGTCACAGTCAAATGACTGAAACAAGTAAAAGAGTATCATGTGTGCATGTGTTTGTGTGTACGTTTGTGTGTGTGTGTGGTGTGTGTGTGTGTGTTGTGTGTGTGTGTGTGTGTGTGTGTGTGTGTTTATGTTTGTCCCCCCCATCTCACCCCAAAATCGCTTGACAATTGATGGTGGTGTGTTTACGTCTCCGTAACTTAGCGGTTCGGCAAAAGTGGCCAATAGAATAAGTACTAGGCTTACAAAGAATAAGTCCTGGGGTTGATTTACTCGACTAAAGGTGGTGCTCCAGCATGGTCACAGTCAAATGACTGAAACAAGTAAAAGAGTATCATGTGTGCATGTGTTTGTGTGTACGTTTGTGTGTGTGTGTGTGTGTTTGTGTGTACGTTTGTGTGTGTGTGTGTACACAACATAGAATATATATCTATTATAACTGGATATCCTTGTTTTATACCAAGTCAGTCAGTGTTGATCCCTCAGACCAATGACTAATGATGTTCCAGCCATGACTGCTCCATCTAGTACATCCAGGTCAACAACACCTAATACATTGGTCTCTCAATTTTAATGGTAGTAGAATGTAATTAGAAGGAAAATTAGCTGCTGTCCTAATATTTTGAGCAACATCATAGAGAGCCCCCACCTCTCTCTCTCACCTTGTTCAGCCCCGGGTAGCACTGATAAACAACCCTATGATAGAAGGTGTTCTAGCCACGACCATCCTGTCTGTTTCAGATATAGTGTATCTAGCACTACATAATCCTATGTAATCTGCTATTTTTAAAAAGCTGAGACAAAAGTAAGTGGCACCTTCAGTTGGATGGTTCATGTTGTTGTTTAACCCAAGAGCAGCATTGAAAGAGCAGATCAGCAATCTAAAACAATCCAACCATGACTATCTTAATGATTTAAACATGTCTAGTACTATATTATCCAACATATCTTTTCCTTTCACAAGATAATACAAGTGAAGGGAGATTTAGCTGCAATTTCTAGTAAGTTAAGGAAACCAAGCACAAGCTCACCTTGGGTGATTATGATAATAATAATAGTAGCAATGATTGCAGAGATAGTGGTGATATTGGAAGTAGTAGTGATGGTGGTGGTAGTGTTGGAGGCAATAAAGACAATGATGGTGTTGGGGGTGATGGTAATGATGTTGGTGGTGGTGATGTTGGAAGCAATAGAGATAACAGTGGTGTTGGAGGTGATGGTAATGATGATGGTAGTGGTGTTGGAGATGGTGGTGGTGATGGTGTTGGAGATGGTGGTGGTGGTGATGATAATGGAAATGGTGATATATGGCAGTGGTTGGTGATGGAGGTTATGACAGGAATAGTGGTAATGGATGTGATGGTGGTAATGATAACTACATTATTACACAATGGCAACATGGGTTATGTCATTGTTTAATCCTGAATCAACTCTCATCCAACAGACCAATGGTCAACAGTATTCCGGCCATCACCAGCCAATTGCCACCTCAGCAGTGTTTCTAAGTGCACATTATCCAGTGTATCCTTGCTTTCAAAACGGTAGGCTGTGATTTAGTGGTTCTTTCAAATCAAAAGGAGTTAAAAATGAGAAGGAAAAAAGAAAAAGAAAATAGAAAAATACCAACCTGATTTCCCCCAGAGTTGTGACAATGGAATAATCCAACAGTACCTTCAGCCGTATGGCCCAAGGTATCTATACAAAGGTCTCCTTGTCTGACCATACCATATAACATGTCCTGGTTTTCTGGTATTCTGCATAACAAAGCATTGAGGATATATATGTTAAAACAGTATGTTACTGTAACAAATGCTTGTGTGTGATTGTGTTCATCTATATATATAAGTACAGTGTGTTGTTGTAACATGTATATGTGCATGTGTATATATATTGTGTATACATATGGATATATAACAGAATGATGCGGTGTTGCAACATGTGAGTACAGTATGTATATGAGATAATATACAGGTGTGGAAATGCGGCCCATACACACATACACAGTAGATGGTTTATATAGAGAGTAAATGTAGAGGTGTAGCAATGGTGAATAATAGTAGTGATGATGATCCTTAAATAAATGGACCACTCTGAGGAAACACCTGTAGTATAAAAAGGTATTATAAAAGGAGAAAGGGGCTCTCTACCCCCCTTTTGAACAGGCTTTTTTGGGGGGGTTTTCCACTAGTAACCTTTCGAAGCGCCTCCCCCTATTGGGAATTTCGATTGTTATATTTTTGTTATCTCTGGAATTTTTACAGTTTTTGCAAACGAACAAAACCCTTTGTAACTTTTGTCCTGTGTTTTGTCCCTTTATGTTTTAATTAATTTTTGTCAGCCCTTGTGGCCAATAAACGAATTAATTATTATTATTATAACGCCGCCGACGTTGGCGCCTCCTCCTCCAACGATGACGACGATCACTCTCATTGATTTCAACATATGAGTCTTTGAAGGAAAGGATTTAAAAAAAAAAGTTTAAAAATAAAAGAAGCTGCCTCTATTTGCGGTGGATGTATGAATGTATTTTGAGTCCAAGTATGGATTTTGCTATGGAGTCACAATAGCAACACAAATGATTTTGATTTTAAGTTAGTAAAATTATGTACTACCTTACCATTAAAGTGAATAAACTTTATTCTGACATCGTTGAGTGCAGAACACCCTATTAAATGACATACTTTAAAAGCCCCACCAAAATTCAAATGGAGCAAGAGTACTAAATTCAAGATGGCAGCTAGCTACATTGTTCAATTCATAACTCCATAAAATTTTTAGCCTTTGACTAATTTCTTAATGTAATATATCATTTCATACTAAAATTATGTTAACAAATACATTTCCAATGCTAAGAATGATTCATGATTAACACTGACACATATACAGACATTTTAGATCACATTGAAATAAAATCTATCTAATTAGTCCTGGGAGTGGCAAAAACTCACTCACCAATTAAAAGTTGAACAAAGAAGAGAACAAAAACAATACAATAATAAACCATAAAAAATTCACTAAAAAAGCCCACTCTTTGCAGGCAACACCCATCATTCTTCCCTAGCCTTCTACACCCAAGTTTTATCCATTTGCAACTTAGACACCTCATGTTAACTCTGCACTGACTATGATCAGAGACCACAAATGCATTCACCAATGTGGTCAACCCAGTCTTGTCTCCAATAGTAAAATAGCAAGTCACTGCACATATCAAGGAAACATTGCACCTCATCCCTTTTAATTACAAACAGAATGCAACTAGCACCTACAATATTGATTCAAATGCTAGGGCTCACTATATTTAAAAGCCTTTCCTTGTGAACAAACATTCTTAAAACAGTAAAAATTGCAATTCAAAGTTACAAAATATTTAAGCTCCAATCAACTACTAGCTCCGGAACACTGCTTTTGCTATATACAGATACTCTAGATCACAGCCAGAGAAAAATCACTTGAATGATTGGCATGAAGTCACAAATACACTCTGACAACTGATCGAAAGACATGGTGTCTCTTCTCACTGTTTCTCCTACTGCTACTACAATGGCCTCTGCTCTTTGGAGCTTGCTGGACTCTTGACACCTCCACTTAGGCACTTTCAACTCACTCTTCTCTCCTCACCTATTATGCCCTGTCCTTTCTTCCCACAATCTTATTAGCCACCTAAAACCGCAAAAAAGGAAACAGGAACACAAAATGGAAAATAATTACCTTCTACCTAAACAATAATTTTAACTTTTTCCTTCCACAGTAAAGTGATTGGTGGATGGATGAATGCATTTTAATATAGAGATGATTCTTAAGTGCTAGTGCTATGACATAATGCACCCAATGCACCTCTGTAAAATGGTTGGCATTAGGAAGGGCATCCAGCCATAGAGAACAAGTTGAAAAAAAAACTTGTGAGCAAGATATGGGTTCTGTCCTGTCTAAGAGGGCAAGTAAAAATAAACATTACATCTTTTACTTTGAACTCAGTATAATGAAATGTATATCTGCACAGCTATAATGTAAGATGATCATAAATTTGGCCGATCAAAACAGGGTAAAAATCATGAAATACAGACTTGATAAATTGTGTGAAACATTAAAATATTAAATATTGACCATAAAATATGTCTTAATAAAATATCTATAAAAGATACAAAAGTAGTTTAGCCCTTACTTTAATTCCGGATAAACGTTCTGTAAGTACCACTTAAATGGTCGGCATTTGAGTTTCCTCTTAAGTTCTAGACGTTCTGATATGCTGCAAAGAGAGAGAAAAATATATAAAGGTGCCCCAATTAATATAGGAATCATTTAGAATTATGATATTTAAATACATGATATTTAACATACATTTCAGACAGTGTATGTACAAAAATACACTTCTAGAGACTCGTAAGTCTATAAGCATATACTCCAGTTTGTATAGTATACATTTATACAGAGTTGTGATATTCATACACTTGTAGAGAGTGTATACAAAAATAAATAAATCTACTGGTTCATCAGTTTTAACATCTATTTGTCAATGTTAACATGGGTGCTGAACTCTGGGACTTATCTGCGGTAGATTTTATGGGCAGCAGCTCTTCTTGCCGTCAAATCCTACCTGTTTTGCAAGTAAGGGATTTTCTATTCCAATGGTCTTCAAAAGTGCAGAGTAATCACTTCTGATGTCAAACAAGGAATGTAAACATTGTATCATTGTTTCTCTTAGACAGTGACAAGCAAAGCTGTCAGATATCAACATTCACTCCTTCTATACACATACATACATGTATGTATAAATATGACAGTTTCCATCAACCAAATTTACTTACTAGTCTGCAAAAGACACTTGCTCAAGGTACCCTCAAGTAGGATGGAACCCAAAACTATATGGTTGTGAATCAAACTTGTTAACCACACAACCATGTCCATCTCTTAATAGTGTTTTTTATTTAATAACCAGAGAATATGTACAAGATAAATTCATTTATAAGGAATCTACTTTGGGATGGTAGGTCTAGAGAATTGCAATTATCCATAACATGAACACTTCTATCATGACTGAGAGCCAAAAGAGTACACAAACTCAGCACTGCAAAGTAACTGAGTATTTCTACTCAGTGTATCTTTTGTTCCACACGTGGAACCTAAAAACAGCTAGTTGAACTGAGCCAGTCACAGCTAAATGCCATGTCATGTAATATGGAGTTAACCAAACTTGTAAAAGTCATTAGCATAGCATTTTACCAACTTGGTTAGCTGAAATTCTATAGAAGGAAGATGATTGTGATGGTACATATATGTGATGTAAATAACTGATGTATTTGATAGTAAAACTGTTGTTTGTCCTTTGTTGTTGAAAATGACAAGACTCAGAGTTGGCATGTAAGTTTTGTTTGAACTGGTGGATCTGGATATTGTTGAGGAGGCCTATCTGAGCCAAGAATCCTCTTTGTAAGGCTTAAATGGGAAGGTGCTAAATTCAGGGTACTGACAGTTCTAATTTTGCAGGATGAACACGTCTCAGTAGCAACTGTTCTTTTCTTTTCAGCTGTTTGGGCCCCTGTGTGAATCAAACTGCTCCAGTTGTGTTAGTTTGAGTCAAGCAGCTCCCAGGAATCAATCCTTACTTTAAGATCTTTTAGAGATGCTTTTGAACAGTTCACAAACCTCTTTCTGTGTCTCTGCAACCTCATGCTTTCTCTTGACTGGGGAAAGATGCAAGATAGATACACAGACTACGGAAGAGGCATGATGTCAGTGTAATCAGATCTTATCAGAAAGAGCTCTCAGAGGAAATGAATGCAGCACCAAGAGACCAGGACCTATTGACATACATTACTAAAGAAACATCATCATCATCATCATCATTATATTGTTTTATGTCCAATTTCCCATGGTAGCATGAATTGGACAAATTTTTGAGGCAGTGTTTTATGGTCAGATGCCTTTTTTGTTGCTGATCCTTTTAGTTGTCTCTTGTGACACACAGGAATGTGGTGTATCTATTCTCAAACCACAATAAACACAAGAAATACATCACTATGAAAACATAATTATTAAATTGAAAAGGATCATGATTATGACATTAAGAGCTGGAATGATAACATGTCATCATAAGATTCACCATCATAACTGATAATAATTCTTCCAAGCCAAGAAATGAATTCGGCTTTTACTTCCTTTCCTGTAAGTTGTGATAGTTTCCTCCTGCTAAGAGATAAAAATGTAAAGAGGAACTATGGAGTCTGCAAGAGAGCAAAGTAATATAGATGTAACACAGATATTTCTCCGTCCGGGTTGCGGATCCGTGGAATAAGCTGCCGGATGAGATAGTGAAAATGCTGACGACCGCTCGGTTCAAAGTCTCCCTTGACCACAAGAGGCCTGAACTCTTTACATGAACACCACCCTGTACATAACTCCATGTCCCCCTACATGGCCTTGCTTTTAGCTTTTTGAGCCAAAAAATTAACTAACTAACTAACTAAAATTACACACAAAGCCAAGAATCTTATTACCATTACTGCATTGGTAATGACTGAGTCTTTGAGTTTATTTGTGTAATGTTCTTGATAGTAATAACAGAATTCCATTCCATCCATCTCTCTATTAAACTACAGTTAGGTTGGATCAAGTAAAATCAGAACATTTTTGTTCATAAAATATGAAGACACTAATGAAAAGTAGGAACTGCTTTGACCATGATAAGAGAAAATAATAAAACAATTTTCTTGTTTTGCAAGTTATTTGATGACCTCACCAGTGCTGGTAGCATATTAAAAAAAACAACCAATACATTCTGTAAAATGGTTGGCATTGTGAAGGGCATCCAGCCAGTGATACTGTGTCCAAGCTGAAACTGAGGCTCAACATGGCCCAGCAGCTCACCAGACCATGTCAAACTGTCCAACCCATGCCAGCATGGAAAATGGATGTTAAATGATGATGATGATGATGATCACTAATAACAGAGGTTGTAATCCCTAGTAGGTAACACTATTACATTTAATGTGTCATTAAATAAAAGAAGGCTAAAACATAAAAATAATGTCACAAAACAAAAAAAAAGACAGAATCATAATACTTACTCTCCATAGGAAACATATTTCGAAGATGGTACTGCATTATAGTACAAATATTTATATTCATCCATCCATACTTCAGCTGCTCGTCGAGTATTCCTGCAAGACCATGGCAGAACAAGTTCAATGAAGAAGTTCAAAGTAAAGAATCACAGACAAAAATACTCATTTAGCAACACCATCAACCACTCTACAATTCATTTCAATACAATTCAGTATGTTCTCACATGTAATCAAAAAAGGAATAAATTATAGCAAATAACATCAATGTGAATGTCTGTGGGTGACATTAAAGATAATGACAAAAATATTTTTTTTTTTCAAATTAAAAAATATCAACATATGTACAGGCATGGCTACGTAGTAAGAAGTTTGCTTCCCATCCCCATGGTTCCAGGTGATGTACCATTGTGTTGCACCTTAGGCAAGTGTCTTCTATTCTAGCCTTGGACCAACCAAAGCATTGCAAGAGGATTTGGTAGACACACAGAAACTGAAAGACATCTATCACACGTGTGTGTGTGCATGCATCTGTATTTGTGTTTGCACCCACACCACCACTTGACAACCAGTGCTGGTTTATTTATGTCCCCATAACTTAGTAGTTTGGCAAGAGACCAATAAAATAAGTACCCGGCAAATCAACCCCGATACTCATGTACTGGGGTTGGTTTGTCTTATGAGTGAAACAAGTAGAAGATAAAAGATGTATTATTTGGAAGTGTGAATTAATGTATTTCATTGATGAATGGGATTTATAATATTTATCGTTAATTGTCAGGAAGTTAGATTTACATCCTTATAAACTTGATAGAAAATTCATTGTCTGAATATATTCAAATTCAAATTGATCAAGGAGACAAACAGTACTTCCAAATGTTTGAACAATTACATTCTTGAACCAATTCTACAAAATCATTTTCCTTTCTTTTAGCTTTTCCTTGTTTCAGTCATTGGATTGTGGTCAGGCTGGAGTGTCAGCTTCAAGGGTTTCAGGCAAACAAATGGACCCTAGTATTTTTTTTAAAACCTGGTACTTATTCTATCAATCTTGAACAAGAATCACTCATTTCTATAATATCTGTACTCACCTTGCAAATACTGTTCCACTCCCTCCAGGGAATGTGTAAGGATGCTGTTTTCGGAAAACATGACCCACTCGACTGCATGGAGTAATCTCCAAACTACCATGACACAGCCAAACTCTGAATGAAATTTCTACAAAACAAAAGGAGTCAATAAATAGTATCTTGTCATCATTGCTTTGTAAAAAAATAAATTGTTTCTCAGTGAAAGAAATAAAAAAAAGAATGTAGGTATGACAGTGTAGAGAAGAAAGGATAGATTTATCATAATTGGAAATTTGCTGCCCTCTGCCATGGCTCCTCAAAGAGAGACAGACAAAAAGATGAGAGAGAAGTAACAGACACAAGCAAACTCTATTTTGTAGCAACAAGGTTGTGTGAGGTGAGATTAAGGACAAGGGAGGAAGAAATTGAAATGGGGAGAAATATTAATTTAACTTTGCCAAGTAAGTTAATAATTAGCATTTGATTGGAGATTTGCTACCATAGAATCTTTCTACAGGAATAATTCTCACAGAGAACTTAATCTCAAAAACATTAAATGCCTTAAAAATTTCCTTTTAAATACTTGTCCTAAAATTTTCTTTTTGATGCAAAATACAATTTCAAAAACCTCCTTTCAGATTCTTAACTTAAAAACCTTTCAAATTCTTGTCCAAAAAAAAAAAACCCCCGCTATGAAATTCTCCAAAAAGTATCCTTTCAAGTTGTTGCTCTATATATTTCCTTTCCAAAAGTTTTGTCCTAAAAAAATTCCTTTTCAAATGTTTGTTTTAGAAATCTAGTTTAAAATATTTAGCTTAAAATTTTCCTTTCAAATTCTCATCCTAAAATCTAGAATTCGGTCCCTAGGACTACTTTGAAATGCTTGAACCAAAAATTTATTTTTAAATGATTCTCCTAAAAATATCCTTTCAGAAGTTTGTCTTCAAATTATTTGAGAATATTTATCTTACAAATCTCTATTCAAATGCTTGGCCTAAACAATCTTTCAAATATTTGTTCCAGAAATATCTTTTGAAATGCTTGTCCTCAAAATCCTTGTTTTCAAATAAAATTGCTTGTCCTAAGAAAAAAAAAATCACCTATCAAATAGTAATCTGAAAAATTAATCATATCTTTTATTGGCAGCTAGACATTCTGCATGTAGCCATGATTTCATCAAAAAGCTGGCTTTCTTCATCTGAGATATGACTTATATTAAGAGTATATTTTACCCTGACTATGCAGATGTCATTCTGGAGAATATCAAGCCGAAAAGTCCAGCATGACTGACATGGTTCCATCTAGTCACTCTACGACTGTGAATTCTAAGCCTTGAACAAATATATCAGAAACAGTGATTAGCAACAATTTTGTAGTGCAGAAAAGATAAGGAATATAATTTCTTATGGAAAGAATGATCTTTTTCAGGTAATATTCCCAATTAATATGGTAGAAATTCATGAGTAGGTGAAATAAGGGAATGTAGAATAAAGTGTTCTGCTCAGAAACAACAAAATGACTGCAGATCTGAAAGCAAAACCTAAGAGCTAATTGGTAGTCCAATATCTTTTACATTTCTTCATCAAGTCTCTACACAATTTTACAACTATGTCTCTTTTATAATTACTATGACAGTCTCTAGTTTTCTAAAACTAACTGATGGTATACCACTTCTACTTAAACCCATTTTAGATACCAAACTCACCTCCTATCCTCAGCTCTATTTTGTCTCATTCCAAATTTTCAGTACTAAACATCTTTACCAATACTTCTCCCTCCAAACTACACTCCTATGTAACTTCCACTCCCTTTAATGTTTTCATTCCAATCAACGACTTGAAAGATGAACAAGCGGAAAAACAAATTAATCACACCCATATAACTCTGTCTCCTTATCTACAGGAGTCTCAAAGAATTAGTACAGAGGAGTGGCGGTGGGGTATACAAGGAGGTAGTTCTTGGGAAAGAAAATTGGTAAACTGCTTAGGATTGAGTTTGAAATGGAACAAAGTAGTGAAGAAAGAAAGCATATTGGGCACCTTAATACTTTTAATACCTCTCAGTCTGAGACAGCCCTTGGTACTAGGATATAATCTTCATATTTTAAAATTATCTAAATTAAAATTACCTATCAAAATTTCATGTTGATTAATGTTCTAAAAATCAGCTGAAAATGACAAATTATTTTATTACATTTTTCATTATTTACAAAATTAAATGAAATAAAGAGGATGTATTTTAAAAGAAATATGGCAACAAAAAGGTTAAATAGGTTTAAATGGAAGTGGTCCCTTCTAAGGAACAAGTCCAGGTAAGGTTCTTTTGTGGAAGACTGGCAGTCACCCATGCATATCAGCCGCCCAACTCCATGCCACCAATGTTATCCAAGGGAAATGAAAAGGCCAATACAGATTGGCACGAGTGACATCACAACTTATTTATACAGCTGAGTGAATTGATGCAGCGTGAAATAAAGTATCTTGCTTAAGAACACACCACACCGCCTGGTCTGGGAATCGAACTCACTATACCATCAGATAATTTAGAAGAGTAGAGATTGCTTTAATATTCATAAAAGAGACATAGATGGGATACAAGTTGACCATAGATTAACAGTTGCACTGTGTACAGATTAGATGTGCTAATATAAGTATAGATTGAAAGTGATGAGCTTTGCTCTATAATTCTTTGAAATTACCAGACAAAAGAATGAACTGAATGAAGAAAGAAAGATAGAATTATAAGAATATTCATTTTGTAATGATCAGTTGTTAGAATCTTTTGGCCCAAAGCAAACTGTCTGGGTCTTGACCCAATATATAACATGACATTATAAACAGCAATAACAATGGCTAAAAAAAAAAATTGCATACCAATATTTTCTCCTCCCCAAACATCCATTTTGGTATCGTATTTGCCAAGTTCATTGAACCAAGATTTGTCTATCGTAAATAATCCACCGGCAATAAGTGGAGTCCTTTAAAGACGAAGAGAAACCACATGTAAATACATCTATACATACATATAGCTATTTTTCATTCTATATTTCATATATACTGACATATAAGACACACACACATACACACACTTATATATGTACTTATATGTATGTATACATACAAGCTTACATGTCTCTCCATAAGTCTACAATGTAAAAGAATTTACATAAAACCCAAATACAGATGTATACACACACACTCATATATTAATGGTATAACCACTTACACACATAAACCAAAATGACATACCACTCATATACATTAACATACTCAAACACATCCACATAGCATGTACATGCACACACACACACACCACATATGCATATCTTAAAATTTTTAGTGAGTTATGTATGCAGAACTTGTCCACACACACACATATATATATATTTCATTATTACCCACAAGGGGCTAGACACAGAGGGGACAAACAAGGACAGACATAGGTATTAAGTCGATTACATCGACCCCAGTGCGGAACTGGTACTTAATTTATCGACCCTGAAAGGATGAAAGGCAAAGTCGACCTCGGCGGAATTTGAACTCGCAACGTAACGCAGACGAAATACCGCGAAGCATTTCGCCCGGCGTGCTAACGTTTCTGCCAGCTCGCCGCCACACACACATATATATATATATACACACACACACACACACACAAACAAACATACATATAGTAATTTCATAGACAGAAAAAACAGTCAACAGCCAGACTGGTTTCAACCCTAGAATTGGGATTTCATCATTGCATGTGTCAAAGGTCATAGAGCATAGCTAATAACTTCCTTTGCAATCATACACATTTATATAGAGAGGTGTACAGATAGACAGAAAGACAGACACGCATATTCTGAAAGGAAGACAGAAAGACTGAATGTATAGGCTGATAAAAAAAGATAGTGAGAGACAAGAAAAACAACAAAAATAAGTGAGGATGAAGAGAGGAAGGCAAGAATGAACAGATGAAAAAAGAGGAAAAATGATATATTACTTAATTGGAAGTGTTGGATTGGTCTCTCTCTTCCTAATTTCCTCTGAAGACATATAGTCCCATTTGAAGACTAAATTCCAGTCAAAACCTAGAAAATAACAAAGTAATTATTGGATATATTTCTTTGTATCAAAGATCAAACATTATTTTCAATAATTTAATTAGTTCTGTCTGACCTCCAAACATTCCTGTCACAAAACTGCAACAAATTACAAATCATTTATGTTGTATAACATTGGAGTCGATAAAAGAGCTTCTACATGGTTGCCTGACCTGATTTGACCTAGGGTTAAACAACATCAATAACAAATCATTTATAACAGTATTCCACACGTTATTGTAGGAGGATAACAAGTCAACAAAAGAGTATCTATATAATCAGGCAACCTGCTAGAAATAGCAGCTAAACCTCCCTCAAGTTACACTACTGTTATTTTACACAATAAATAGATACACTGGATAATGTAGTCCTATAATCCCTTGAAAAGACAGTATGGTCATGGTTGGAACACCTTTGATTATAAATAGGTGGCAAGCTGACAGAATCATTAGTATACAAGACAAAATGCTTTGTAGCATTTCTTCCAGTAAATTCTGCCGAGGTCTATTTTGTCTTTCATCCTTTTGGAGTCATTAAAATATGTACCAGTTGAGCACTGGGGTTGATGAAACCAACTAACTCCTTCTTTTAAAATTTCAGGCCTTATGCCTATAGTAGAAAGAATTATTATTATTACTACTATTATCATCATCATCAACATCAAGGTGGCGAGCTGGCAGAATCGTTAGTATGTCGGGCTAGCTGCTTAGCAGTATTTTACCTATCTCTATGTTCTGGGTTCAAATTCCACCAAGGTTGACTTTGCCTTTCATCATTTTGGGGTTGATAAATTAAGTACCAGTGAAACACAGGGCCAATGTAATTGACTAGTCCCCTTCCGCCAAATTTCAGGCCTTGTGCCTATAGTAGAAAGGATTATTATTATTATTATTATCATTATCATCATCAAGGTAGCAAACTAGCAGAATCATTAGCACGCCAGGCGAAATGTTTTGCGGCACTTTGCCTGTCTGCATGTTCTGAGTTCAAATTCCAGCAAGGTCAACTTTGACTTTCATCGTTTTGGGGTCGATAAATTAAGTACACACTGGGGTCAATGTCATCAACTAGTGCTCTGCCCCCAAATTTCAGGCCTTGTGCTTTTAAGACCCATCAAGCCGAGCAAAATTGCAGTCATGGCAGAGAGCGGTGTCACACAAATGGCACCCATGCTGGTGGCACATAAAAGCACTCATTACACTCTTGCAGTTATTGGCATTAGGCAGGGCATCCAGCCATAGAAAACCATGGCAAATCAGACTGGAGCCTGGCACAGCCTTCCAGTGTACCAACCCAGTCAAACCGTCCGACCCATGCCAGCATGGACAACAGACATTTGATGTTGATGATGATTATTAAAGCGGTGAGCTGGCAGTATAGTTAGCATGCCAGGCAACATGCATAGCAGCATTTCGTCCATCTTTACATTCTGAGTTCAAATTCTGCAGGGGTTTACATTGCCTTTCTTCCATTCAAGGTCAATAAAATAAGTACCAGTTGTGGGCTGGGGTTGATGTAATCTACTAGTTACCTTGCCTGAAATTACTGGCTTTGTGCCTTTAGTAGAAAGGATAATTATTATCATTATTATTAGAATGTTAGTGGTTGGGGAAAATGCTATACGATATTTACACCAAATCTTGTAAATTCGGTTAATTTTTCCTTTCAACCTTTCAGAGTCAATAAAACAAGTACAGTCAAGAACTGAGGTTGATGTACTCAACTAACCTCCTCCCCTATAATTTCAGGTCTTGTGCCTACAGTACAAAGGATTATCTATAAGCTTGATTACAGTTGATCAGATCTAAACAACCACAATGGTATCAATAACTCGTTTATAACAGTGGTTTTTTTTTTTGTTTTTGTACATCAGAGTGGCTGTGTGGTAAGTAGCTTGCTAACCAACCACATGGTTCCGGGTTCAGTCCCACTGCGTGGCGTCTTGGGCAAGTGTCTTCTGCTATAGCCCTGGCCGACCAATGCCTTGTGAGTGGTTTTGGTAGACGGAAACTGAAAGAAGCCTGTCGTATATATGTATGTATATATATATAGCAATAATAATTCTCTAAACGAGGTATAGACAGTAACTGCTCCATAACGTAAGGGACGTTAGCCATCCGAATGTGGCTAGGGACAGGGCAGGGCGGTGGGGGTGTTACTGATGCATTTAGCCCCAGCCATCACGGCGTCAGCCCTTCTGGTGACGTTGATGATCGCCTGGGGCTAAATGCATCAGTAACACCCCCACCGCCCTGCCCTGTCCCTAGCCACATTCGGATGGCTAACGTCCCTTATGTTATATCATCATCATCATCATCATTTAGCGTCCGTTTTCCATGCTAGCATGGGTTGGACGGTTCAACTGGGGTCTGGGGAGCCCGAAGGCTGCACCAGGCCAGTCAGATCTGGCAGTGTTTCTACAGCTGGATGCCCTTCCTAACGCCAACCACTCCGAGAGTGTAGTGGGTGATTTTATGTGCCACCGACACAGGTGCAGACGAGGCTGGCGAACGGCCACGCTCGGATGTGTTTTTATGTGCCACCGACACAGGTGCCAGATGAGGCTGGCAGACGGCCACGCTCGGATGGTGTTTTTATGTGCCACCGACACAGGTGCCAGATGAGGCTGGCGGACGGCCACGATCGGATGGTGTTTGTTACGTCCCCAAAGCACGGAGGCCAGTCTATGCGGTACTGGCTACGGCCACGTTCGGATGATTTTCTTGTGTGCCACCGGCACTGGTACCACAAAGATACAAATTCCATTGATGTTCATCTATGATTTGTTTTGATTTGATTTTCACTTGCCTCAACAGGTCTTCACAAGTGTCACAAGAAGGAAGGTATGCACAGGTGGACTGACTACGTCCCAGGTAGGGGCCACGGGTTATGGCCTGACTAGTCTTGCCGGGTCTTCGGATGGTGTTTTTATGTGCCACCGACACAGGTGCCAGATGAGGCTGGCGAACGGCCACGATCGGATGGTGTTTGTTACGTGCCCACAGCACGGAGGCCAGTCGATGCGGTACTGGCTACGGCCACGTTCGGATGGTTTTCTTGTGTGCCACCGGCACTGGTACCACAAAGATACAAATTCCATTGATGTTCATCTATTTTGATTTGATTTGATTTGATTTTCACTTGCCTCAACAGGTCTTCACAGGTCTTCACAAGTGTCACAGGAAGGAAGGAAGGTATGCACAGGGGACTGACTACGTCCCAAGTAGGGGCCACGGGTTATGGCCTGACTAGTCTTGCCGGGTCTTCGGTTGGTGTTTTTATGTGCACCGACACAGGTGCCAGATGAGGCTGGCGAACGGCCACGATCGGATGGTGTTTGTTATGTGCCCACGTCAGAGAGGCCAGTCGATGCGGTACTGGCTACGGCCACGTTCGGATGGTTTTCTTGTGTGCCAACGGTACTGGTACCACAAAGATACAAATTCCATTGATGTTCATCTATTTTGATTTGGTTTGATTTGATTTGATTTGATTTTCACTTGCCTCAACAGGTCTACACAAGTGTCACACACTTGCCTCAACAGGTCTTCACAAGTGTCATAAGTAGGTGTCACACACTTGCCTCAACAGGTCTTCACAAGTGTCATAAGTAGGAAGGTATGCACAGGTGGACTGACTACGTCGCCGGGTCTTCGGATGGTGTTTTTATGTGCCACCGACACAGGTGCCAGATGAGGCTGGCGAACGGCCACGATCAGATGGTGTTTGTTGTGCCCACAGCACGGAGGCCAGTCGATGCGGTACTGGCTACGGCCACGTTCGGATGGTTTTCTTGTGTGCCACCGGTACTGGAACCACAAAGATACAAATTCCATTGATGTTCATCTATTTTGATTTGGTTTGATTTGATTTTCACTTGCCTCAACAGGTCTTCACAAGTGTCACACACTTGCCTCAACAGGTCTCCACAAGTGTCACACACTTGCCTCTGCCTCAACAGGTCTTCACAAGTGTCACACACTTGCCTCAACAGGTCTTCACAAGTGTCATAAGAGGGAAGGTATGCACAGGTGGACTGACTACGTCGCCGGGTCTTCGGATGGTGTCTTTATGTGCCACCGACACAGGTGCCAGATATATATATATATTATATAAAAGGGCTTAGTAAAATAAATTACTTTGCCACATACTGAACTCATTAGAAATAGCAGCTAAAAAAATTTTTTTTAAACTATTTCTAATACTTTGAATTCGCCTTAAATGGTCCCTTTGCATACTGAATACTTGGTGAAATTGATTAATAATTAATTAATTTTACCCTCAATTGTTGAAATTATATATATATATAATATATATATATATAAATATATATATATATATATATATATATATATATATATATATATGTATGTGTGTCTGTGTTTGTCCCCCTAGCATTGCTTGACAACCGATGCTGGTGTGTTTATGTCCCCGTCACTTAGCGGTTCGGCAAAAGAGACTGATAGAATAAGTACTAGGCTTACAAAGAATAAGTCCTGGGGTCAACTTGCTCGACTAAAGGCGGTGCTCCAGCATGGCTGCAGTCAAATGAGTGAAACAATTAAAAGAGTAAAGAGTAAAGAGTATAGCAAGATAACAAGGAACCTTTTATCCTTTATTTTTCACTTGTTTCAAACTGGTACTTATTCTATTAGTCTCTAATGCTGAATCCCTAAGCTACATGGATGTAAACGAACAGACACCAGTTGTCAAGTGGTGGTGAGGGGCAAACACAAAGACACACACACACACATACATATGTGAAATAGACTTCTTTCAGTTTCTGTAAGTCAAATCCACTTACAAGGTTTTGGTTGACCCAGGGCTATAGAAGAAAACACTTGCCCAAGTGTCATGCAGTTGGACTGAACTCAGAATTCCATGCTCACATCTGTAACCCCATAAACCCCCAACCTATAAGGATTCAGGCTAAGCATTAGGGGCTAGTAAACTGTAAGTCTTGTATCATCATGTTTGTCCAGCCTTTATTTCCCTTTATGATTGTAGGATGTGATTTGACAAAAAGAACAAGCAGCTATTTCTAAATTTCTTGTACTGTAAGGCCCTCTTATTGGATCATGATGATTCATTTATACACCTAAAGAGATGAAAAGTAAAAAATTACAAAGAAAGAAGTTAGTTTAAGAATATAATACCAGTGCATGAATTAAGCTGTATGGTGACTTCTAACAATCTATTTTTCTAAGTTGTTAACAGCTAGTAGGAAAAAGAAATGTTTTACCTTCTGTGTATTTCAATTGTTTACTGTTTCTTAGGCTAACCCCATTTCTTAAACTACTCTAAATTTATGAAAATAAAAAGTAGTCATGTGTGACACAATAATACAGTTGTCATATTCATACTTTATTTTTTATTATAAATCTTAGGAACAATAGTGCTGGTTAAAGATTTTAAATGGGCCAATCACTGGTTTACAGCACTTCCAGTGCAAAGCATGACAAGGGAGTGTCACTAAATTTTCAGTTTTTTTATCAATGTTTATAGTTTTCATTGATATGCTTATATATATATATATTATATATATATATATAATCATCATCATCGTTTAATGTCCGCTTTCCATGCTAGCATGGGTTGGACGGTTCAACTGGGGTCTGGGGAGCCCGAAGGCTGCACCAGGCCAGTCAGATCTGGCAGTGTTTCTACATCTGGATGCCTTTCCTAACGCCAACCACTCAAGTTCAGGATTTGAGTGAATCAGGTACCTGAATAGCAAAACATCAAGTTCAGCTCAAAGAAATAGCAATTGTGTATAAAACAAAATTACAGGAACACATACATACATACCAAAGTACAGATGAGTTAATATTCCAGTTGCATATATGATCACAAGTGCCAAAATGAATATACTACAAATTTTAAGGCTGTACCTAAAACACATTCTTTGACTGAAGCTAGCAAGGGAACCATGAATTGGCACATATGTTGATTTTTGGAATGCTTTTTTAAAATGTTTAATTCGTGTATATTCACCTGATAAAAACAATTTTTTTTCAAATGATGTAATAACTCCGTTCGTCAATAAAAACAAAGCTTGTTTGGAACAGCTATAGCAAATGAACCAATATCCATCTGTTGTTATTTGTTTCTATATATATTATCATCATCATCATCATTTAACATCCATCTTCCATGCTGGCATAGGTTGGGTAGTGTGACAGGAGGTGATAAGCCAAGGTACTGAACAAAACTCCACTGTCTGCTTTGCTCTTCTCACCAACTTTACAGAGTGGAGTGGGTGGATGAGATGCAGTTTGGATTTATGCTGGACAGAAACATGACTGATGCTATATTCCTTGTTAGACAACTGCAGGAGAAATATTTAGCCAAAAATAAACTCTGTACTTGGCTTTTGTTGACAGGGTCCCCTGTTCCTTTATCTGGTAGTCAATGGAAAAGCTGGGATAGATGGGTGTTAGTGAGAGCAGTACAAGCCATGTACAGGGATACTGCCAATAAGGTGACAGTTGGTAACAAGTATAGCAATGAATTCAGTGTACAGGTAGGAGTTCACTAAGGCTCAGTTCTCAGTCCCCTCTTGTTAATCTAAGTCCTCCAGGTCTTAACAGAGGAATTCAAGATCAGCTGTCCCTGGGAGCTCCTCTATGCTGATGACCTTATTTTTATAGCTGAATCACTACCTGACTTAGTGAAGGAATTTCAGGTGAGGAAACAAGACCTGGAATCTAAGGGCCTTAGAGTTAATTTAGCAAAAATCAAAGTTCTCATAAGTAGGAAAACAAACAAATTCATAACACCCTTCTGGGAGATGGCTCTGCTCAATATGTAAGAAGCATGTTGGTAGAAACTCCATATGTTGTACTCAGTGCAGGCTTTGGACACATAAGGGGTGTAGCAGTATTACAAGAAGGTTAACAGAGAAAATAGTCTTTGTATGTGGCAAATGTGCAGGTACAATAAGCACTAAAAATGAGCAGACAATAGACTCCCTCAAATGCTCAGGGGGATCATTAAAAGCAGGCTAACTTCTGCTACCTAGGAGACCAAGTTAGTTCTGAAAGTGTGGTTGCTAGAATAAGAACAATCTGGGCGAAGTTCAGAGAGCTTCTACCTTTGTTGGTGACTAAGGGCCTCACCCTCAGAATGAAAAGCATATTGTATGATGCCTATGTATATAAACTATGTTACAAGACAGTGAAACATGGGCTTTGACCACAGAGGATTTGCGAAGGCTTGAAAGAAATGAAGCTAGCTTGCTCCACTGGATGAGTAATGCCAGTGTGCATACATGGCAGAGTGAAAATGATTTATGAGAAAAATTGGGTATAAGAGGCATCAGATGCTGTGTGCAAGAGAGAAAACTGCACTGGTTTGGTCATATGATGCATATGGATAAGGACAGGTGCGTAAAGAAGTGCTGAGCTCTAATTGTGGGGGTACCTGTGAAAGATATAGACTCAGGAAGATGTGGGATGAAGTGGTGAGAAATGGTCTTCGGATGTTGGGTCTCACTGAGAAAATGACAAGGACCAGAAGACGTGGTCATTTGCTGTACTTGATAAGACATGTGAAGCTAAGTATGTGTCTCCCACACATACAGGTTTATCCTTTCAGGTGCCAGTGCCATATAAAAAGCACCCACGCCAGTACTGCATATATGCAACTGTGCAGGTGACATGTAAGAAGGACCCTGCACACTGTGTTAAGTAGTTGGCATTAGAAAGGGCATCCAGCTGCAGAGACCATACCACAACAGACAATTGGTGTCAGGACAGGTCCCTGTTAGCCAGCTCCATGTCAAACTGTCCAACCAATGCCAGTAGGGAAAGTGGGTGTTAAACAATAATGGTGATGATGTATATATATGCCTCCATCTTCTGGCTTATTTTCTCTAAGAAAATGATAAAGCAACTACTCTGTCTATCTGTCTGTGTGTGCGTGTATGTGTCTGGTATTGGAGAATCAATTTTTGCTTCAGCTTTGAGAATGGGGTGATCACCTTCTTTTATAGCTGGTTGACTAGTTTCTTGTCACTAAGGTCATGTGACAGAAGAAAGAAATTTTTTTTTTTTATAAAGTTAGAGGGTTTGTGACCAGTGATATAGATATTCATACACTTATGGATATTCATATATCAATGATATTATTACTTATTTTCTCTGTCATCACCCACACACGCATTATTATTATTTTTTTTTACAAGCTTCCACAGTTTCAGAATATTCTATTCTATTCACAAGACATTAGTTAAATCAAAGCTACAACCAAAGACATTTTCAGAAGGAGATGCACAGTGTGGTCAGACCTGGAACTATTTGACAGCAAAGGTCACTTCTTGACCACACAAGCATGCTTGCACCTATACTAGGGACATAAATTATACAATGTTCAAAGTGGGATAGTGTAGTTTCAAGAGGACTTAGCTGCTATATATAGCAGGTCAAACACATTCAGTATGTGACTGGACAAAGGATGTAAACATTGGAGAAAACTGATGCTCTTCAAACGAAGTCCTTTGCGCTGAGCTACAAACACTCTCTTATGACGCTATCAGAGATGCAGTGAACCACCGTTGGACAATGGGAAAACTTCCATTAAAAAAAAAAAAAAAATCCAGTCAAAGTTGCCTCCCTTGTATATTTCACAACGTGGACTAAAATGCTGACTCTAAATCTACATGTAAACCCCTTTTCATCATTATCATCAATCCCAACATTTGTCTTCCATACTGGTATGGGTTGGAAGATTCAACAGTATTTGATGAGTCAAGAGGACTGCATCACCAATGTCTGCTTTGGTATGGAGTTTATATGATTGGATGCCCTTTCTAAAGTCAACTACTTTACAGAGTGCATTTGATGCATTTTTCATTGCACCATCACCGGTGAGTTTGCTAAGTAGCAAATAAGATCTGCCTTGACTGAGTAGCACTATAGTAAAGTCAGAAGAAATAGGCTTTTACACAAGAAATTAACAAACATAAGCAAAAAAGAATTACTCTTTAGATTAATCTCTTAAATCTTTTGATGCCAGCCCAGCTGAAACTGCCTCAGGCTCTGTAGTACAAATAAATGTCTTGTTTTCAAAAGTTCTGAATTAAAATCTTCCACCAAACCTTAGTCATAATTTATGTTCCTAATACTAGCTTAATGAAAACTAAGTTATTTTACCAAATTCTTTGCAATATTTAAAATTAATTGAAAGAAACACAGAACATCTCAACAGAAATATGGTAACGAAAGGGTTAATGCATTTTACACAAATTGTTTTAATATGTAGCTTTGTGTAGCAACAAATTTTTAGTGATTTTTGTTTTCATGCAACTAGTCATGTCTAACTTGTAGATCACTCAATGTATGAAAGTGCTAAACTATTTATTTAACCAACTAAAACAGCAAAATTTCTCTGCCATTCTAGAATAGTCAAAAGTCCACATCTCACTCAAATATTCCATTTACAGCCTGGTCGTTATGGCTGGATGCCCTTTTTACAAACCAACCACTTTACTGAGAACAATCTATACACTTTATTGCAGCACCAGCACTAGAGAGGTTGCTATACCCTCAACAAGACTAAACTTTTCTCTCAACCTGTGCTACTTCTGCTCATTTGCCAAACCTTTTCAGCACTCTCCCATTTTTTCACTCTTCTCCACTCTCACCATCATTTTCTCAGTTTCACCACCTCAACATTCATCTTTATCTCCCTTTTTGCTCCTCCTCCACCACAATATCTCCACTCCTCTCATAACCTGCAATGTCTCTCCTTCTCTCCTCAGCCTCTCCAAATCCTCTACCCCCTCATCTCTTTCACCTCCCACACAAATTTACCTCTTCAGCCTGGGATAGCAGTGGATCATCCCTAACACCCCACTCCATCACCTCCCTACCCTTTCCCTCTCTCTCTCTTCCCTACTACCACACTCCACAATAATAAATCCATCACTTTCATCCAGTCTTCATCTAAAATCAACCTCTCTCTCACTTCTTTCAATGCAGCAGTTCTTTAGTCCTGCCAATTACAAGGTGACCACATGAGTGTTGGTGCTACAAAAATGCACTAAGTGCACTCTGTAAGGTTGTTGACAATGGGAATGGTGTCGAGCCATAAAAGCCATGCTGAAACTGAGAAACTAGTGCACAATAGTCATTCTAATGTAGCAGGGCTTGTAAAACTCTCCAATCCAGACCATCATAGAAATCAGTAATAAAATGATGATGATGACGATGACTACAATGATGGTGATGATGATGAGTTAGAGACAGTACTAGATACCATGGTATCAGCACCAGTGAGGTCACCTTGAATTTGTAAGACTAAAATGCCCTTGCTAATCTACATTGTATGCATTCACTCAAGGCAACCAAGATAGCAGAGGATGAGGAGTGAAAGATGACAGAAAAATGAGGATGAGAGAATGAAGGCAGCAACAACATGATGGTAGAAGCAGTGGATTAGGGTGGCATTTTTGGTAAAAACCAGAAAGAAAAATGTTATTTTTATTCTTATTTTAAGATGTGAACATGTTGGGAGAGTTTCTGAACATAATGGGATAGTTTCTGAAATACCAAAGTCAACACTACAAATAATCGATCAAACAAATAAACAAAACAAAAAAAAAACCCAGAGGTATCTAATTTCTTAGCGCCTGGATAGGCTGGATGTTTGAGGTGTGAAATATGATATAGGTTACACAGTAAATGAATGGCTGGATGGAGTGGGGTGATAGACGTTAAATAATTGTATTATTTCATTACCTCAAGGCCATAAGCTGGCAGAAATGTTAGCACACTGGGCAAAATGCTTAGCAGCATTTCATCCGTCTTCAGGTTCTGAGTTCAAATTCTGCTGAGGTCAACTTTGCTTTTCATCATTTCAGGGTCAATAAAATAAGTACCAGTGGAGCACTGGGGTTGATGTAATTGACTAGCCCCCTTCCCTAAAATTTCAGGTCTTGTGCCTATAGTAGAAAGGATTATTTCATTACCTCCTTTGATTTCAGATGCAGCACCTATATATTCAAAATTGTCCATGTTGATAACATCAATGATTGGGCTAACAACTCGAGATCTGTCCTGAAAAATAAAATATCAGACACTCAATTCACCATTTCTATAGAGCATGCCATAGTGTTATCATCCTCAGCTATGGAAAAAGGGACGTATTATATACATAGAGAGAGAGAGGGAGAGAGAGAGAGAGAGAGAGAGAGAGAGAGACAGACAGACAGACAGACAGACAGACAGACAGACAGAAAATAATGTAAATCTTGGATATGCAATAGTTGTGAAAGCAGCTTAGAAGATCAAGTAAATAGCCTTTGAAGATGGAAAAAAGTGTTCAGTTCAATCCTTTGTAGTGGCTTGCTGACCACTATATATATATATTATATATATATATATATATATATATATATATATATAATATATATTATATACATATTGCTCAGAGCGTGATCATTACCAGCGTCACCTTACTGGCACTTGTGCCTGTGCTAGTAGGGTGCCAAGAGCACCATCTGAGTGTAATCATTGCCAGAGCAGCCAACTGGCTTCCGTGCCAGTGGCACGTAAAAGGGCATCATTCGAGCGGGATCATTACCAAAGTCGCCTTACTGGCACCTGTGCTGGTGGCATGTGTACAAAGATTCGAGCGAGGTCATTGCCAGTACCGCCTGACTGGCCCCCATGCTGGTGGCACGTAAAAAGCACCCACTACACTCTCGGAGTGGTTGGCGTTAGGAAGGGTATCCAGCTGTAGAAACTCTGCCAAATTAAGATTGGAGCCTGGTGCAGTCATCTGGTTCGCCAGCCCTCAGTCAAATTCGTCCAACCCATGCTAGCATGGAAAGCAGATGTTAAACGATGATGATGATGATGATCTTTATATATGTATATATATTGCTGAACAATATGCTGCCTGTTCAACCAAGTGAAATCATAGTCATGGCTGATGAGTTCTGCTTGATTGGCATTTGTGCCAAAGGCACATAAACAGTACCATTCGAGCGTGGACAATACCAATGCCACCTGACTGGCACCCATACTGGTGGCACAATAAATGCATCATTTGAGCATGAACAATGCCAGTGCTGCCTGGGTGGCACCCATGCCAGTGGCACATAAAAAGTACCATTCAAGCGTGGCCAATGCCAGTGCCTCCTAACTGGCTCCCGCCCCAGTAGCACATAAAAGCACCCACTATACACTCAGAGTGGTTGGCATTAGGAAGGGCATCCAACTGTAGAAACCATGCCAAATCAGATTGGAGCCTGGTATAGCCTCCCAGCTAGCCAGTTCTCAGTCAAGCCATACAATCCATGCCAGCATGGAACGTGGATGTTAAACAACGATGATAATGATCATCATCATCTTTTAACGTCCATTTTCTCACACATATATGAGGACATTTTTTTATAAACAACTTAGAAGCACTAAGTAACATATCCCAAAAACAAACAAGGTAATTTTCTATTTCATTACTGATTTTCATCAATGAACCATGACCATGCTTAGACAAATCAATGCAAGAGCATTTTTTAAAGTCTGGTACTTATTCTGTCAGTCACTTTTGCCAAACCACCAAGTTACAGGGATGTAAACAAACCAACATTAGTTGTGAAGTGGTGGAGAGGACAAACACAAAAACATACAATTACACACACACATATATAAATATTTTATAATTATATACATAATTATAATAAGGGCTTGGCTTGCACCTCACCACGCACTGAAAAATAGATGTCAAAAGACACTACTACCACCATAAATTCTCTGAGAAAAACACATGGCCTATGTGTAGTGTGTTTTTCTCGGAGAATTTATGGTGGCAATGGTGTTTTTTGACGTCTATTTTTCAGTGCGTGGTGAGGCGCAAGCCAAGCCTTTGTTATAATTATGTATATAATTATAAAATATTTATATTAATTTACCTACGAGGTTTTATTTTCATGCTGACTACTTGGTAAAACTCATTTATGATTTTACCCTTTATTATTATTATTATATATATATATATATATATATATATATAGCTGACAGGCTTCCACACACTTTCTGCCTACCAAATTCACTCACAAGGTATTGGTTGGCCCAAGGTTATAGTAGGAGACTCTTGCCCAAGGTGCCACATAGTGAGACTGAACTTGAAAACAGGTAATTGCAAAGCAAACCTTCATAACTACACAGCTATGATCAAATTCACATTGATACTTATCTCAGCTTAGTATACATTTTTCTATTGCTATTTATCTAACTGCTAAATTACAAGAAAGAAAGGGATACAAAATATCACCAGATTTAAAGCAATGTACACACAAGCACAGGAACATGAAAATATACATATATGTATGCACTATTTTATAAAAACCTGTTGTTGCTACTAACAATAGTAAAAACATAATGTGAACATATACAAGACTTGAAATGTGTCAGTCAACCATTGTTACACTGTTACTATATATATATATATATATCTATATATATATACTACCTGAATAGCCCGTCATATATAAATTTTTGTTTATTCCTTGTCAGACCATGCCTTCCCTGTCTGTTCAAATGTTTCACATGACTTTATTCATTAAAAGTTATTAAAACTTCAGAAGTTCTTACAACTTTGGTCATAGTAATGCTTTGCTTTTGTTTAAGAAAAATTCCTCCTCCTAATGATTTTGCTTCCATTTTGTGATAGATAGCTATCATGCAAAAAATACCAACTTCCAAATCCTGTCTTCTAAGGTAAAAATGATTAAACTTTAAACTTCAGTAACATTTTCTGTAATTTCTCTGGAACAAATAAATAACAAAATCGGATTTTACATGGAAAATACCAAATTTGAAAATTTTGACATAATTTTCAGTTTATGTAGGACTATACTAGTTTTCATGTCCTTTATTTCTAACACAGTGTATATTGTCCAATGTTTCCATTATTTTTTCAGACATGGGAACTACAGTTTCTAACAGAGGTTCTCAAAGTGGGTGGTATTGCCTCCTTGAGGATGATGGAAAGATGTGGGGTGGTATTGAAGAAAAGTGAGGTGATAATGGGGTAGCTAAAACGGAGCGATGTTGGTAAAAAAAAAAAAAAAGGGTTGATTAGGTAGAGTTTTATTTGTGAAATACAGTTGTTTTGAATTTGTAGCAGAAAGTGGTCTATGTTTGTGACAGTGGTTGGAGGGGGGGGGACTTAGAAATGTGATCTGGGTGCCAAGGGGGCAGCAGCCTGAAAAAGCTTGGGAATCACTGATCTAGAACTATATCATCCAATGTATCCTTCCTTTTTCAGACACAGTATATCTGGGAGTACACTACCCAATGAATTCTCCTATTTTAAAGACAGTAGAGTGTTTGATTGAAGAGAGATATTGCTGCTATTTCTAAAAGGCCAAAAGGCCACATGCATGTTCTCTTATTGACTTGTTTGTTCGTTTGTTTTATTGATCAGCTCACTTTCACTCTCTTTCACTTTTTTAATATTTAATAACATTTTAATAAAATACAAGTGGATATTCAAATTTTGTGTTAGAAGCAGCTCAATAATATCAACATTATCAATATCACACAATGTATGTGTAATGTTAAATGCTTGTAGCAGCAGTATTTCATTTAAGGAAGTTCCTTTTAAAGACATATAGTGTTAAAAAACACAATATACTTTAGAGCTAGGTGAAACAAAACCTCCCAGGAAGTGAACAAGAATAACAGATATTTGGCAGTTCTTGCTGCTCATTGGTGTTGTGTAATTGCCCCACTTCCGAAATGAATTCAAAATAATCAGTTAGAAGTATATACAATGTATATCCACATTGCTATGGAAGCTCAACAAGAGAACATATGAAATCAGTCCTGGTAAAGGGGACGGTAGTCCTCAGAGACTATATGAAGTAACATAGTGAAAGCCAAAAGGAAGCTATTATGTGTAACAACCTTCTCTCACCTAGGACAACCACACAGCTGGGAACAAGGAATGCTATGACCATGTTCAAAACAAGAAAATCAGATCCAATTACTGCTGAGCTGAAACTTTACATGTTCACAGAACTAGTTCTTTGTGAGAGAATGTAGCTGAAGTCAGGACAATGTACCAGGGTACAAGGGGAAACTCTACTCTAGTAAGGACATGAAGAGGACATTGCACCACACATTGAAGGAGTTGGCTGAAGCACTGGCAGGCAGCTACATCCAGGAACAACTGTAAACCACTACAAAAAAAATCAAGACAGAAGGAAATCTCTTGCTGGCACCCTGTGCTCCACATAGAATTGAAGGAATTAATGAATAAATGACATATGTCTGTGGAATGTTCAGCCACATCTTCATTCAATAAGCAAGCAGTTCATTTGATTAAACAACAAAATACTTATCAGTGAAACCAACAGAGTCCATTTATTTTTTATATAAATATATTATAGGAGCAAGCTGAGTGGTTAAGAAGTTAACTTCCTAACCATGTGCAGCTGGTTGACCACAACATGTGCAGCTGGCTGACCACAACTTTATGAGTGAATTTGGAAGAAATAAACTGAAAAGAAACCCAGCATACACATGCATGCATGTGTGTGTGTGTGTGTGTGTTTATTTTTTAAACAGACCTGCCTGGATACAAATAGAGACAGAGAAACTAAAATTAGTGTTGATCTTTATGAGCAAAGGAAAAAAATCAATAAATAAATTTCATCGAATTGAATTTGTCTGTGAGCTGTGAGGAAATGTAAATTCTAATGTTTCTTTAGAAAAGAATATTTTTCACCAAGTAATTTTTTTTTTCTCTTTTATTCGAAATAAAGTGTATTATTCAGAAAGCCATAGGCCATTTCTAAAATATCAACCTCTTAAACAATAACATACTGAAACGAACTTTAATAATTACAATTTTAATTTTAAACAATATCTAATTACCTCTGCTACTCTCTCCAGCAAGGGTTCTAACCAATTTGTGTTACATTCACAATGGCTGTCAAGAAATGTCAGAATTTTAGCAGTTGACGCATCGGCTCCTCGTACCCTAGACCGCATTAGACCTGCAACAGGAACAATATTAAAGACAAAATTAGAGTTGAGGAAAAGTTAACAAATATTTTTTAAAAAGATATAAAAAATCAAATTTCAATTAATATTGCAAACTGTTGATGTTGTTGTTGTTGTTGTGTAGCCCCCAGTCAATCCTAATTGATCAAAAAGTGTTCTAGTTATTATTATCATAATTTTCTTTTTCAGGTAATCTATTCTATCTAGCATCACATTATCAAATATGTCCTTGTTTTTAAAGTTGGTTGTGATTTAGGAGAGATTTGGCTGTTATTTCCAAAAGTCCTAGCAATCCCATAGAGCAGGGGTTAGTGAATGGGGTAAAATACCACAAGTGGGGTAAAAATAAAATTCTTGGGGGTAATGAGGACTCATTAGACATAAGCAAAATTACATAAAAAAAACGTGCTCCTTGTTACAACAGAAATTTTTCTTCCGGCAACACTGCATCTGTCCAATGTAATAGATGTGTAAATAGATTCGTATAAATAGATTCATTAAAATAGACTCAATAAATCTTTTGAATTCAAAGAATCTATGATTTTCTTCCTTTCAAATCAAGTGGGTAACATCAGCGTAAATAAATATATTTTGGAGTGACTGATTAAAAAAGTTCCCCAACCCCTACCATAGAGGCTTCCTAGTTAGTTTGTAACATTGTTTATGCTCTCAATGTTATTTTTGTTGTTTAGCACCAAGATGACTCTGATTGAGCAGACCAGTAATCAAAGGCAGTCCAGTCATGGCCACTCCACATGTTTTGTAGTATCTAAAACTACATTACCTCAGCTAACAATTCCATTTTTAGGTTTGTGGAATGTGATTTGAGATATTTTAATTAAAATAAGTAAAATTTAAAATATTCAAATTAGTTATCTACATCATGATTGATCACATCATTAAACATATGATTTTAATTAATAAAACCTTTTTGGTTTACTATACCAAACATACAAGTGTTCACCATACTGTTAAGTTTTTATACAGGTATCCCTGGGTAATTTTTCTCACAGTAATTTTTCTAAGTTATTTCACTATGTAGTTTTCATTCACAAAAAACCTTACATCTCACAGACTATTCTAACATCTTGAAGAAATAGTCATTCAAGCTATTCTGATGAGGTCTAGTAAGATAGAAACATTCCCAGAGTTGTCACTGTACAGCTAAATATCAGACTGAATATCATTCCACACTAGGTTCCATATTTAATTTTTATTTATTAAAATTTCAAGGCTGTCTCCTCTATCTTTCCTGATCTGATTTATTTCCTCATTAACCATAATGATTGTTGTCATCATTAAAGAGGTTATTTTAATTAGTTCAAATTTGTAGGGTTACTAGATCAACTATGTTACCATCCACACTTTATACTATTATACGTTTATGTCACAAACAGACCCTAGAATGAACCCAGCAAAGAGTAAAAGGGGAAATAACTAAATACTGAAAAGGCATTTTATTTTGTATGCTTTTCTAATGAATCATTCACTCCAGCATCCTACCAAAATAATACATTAATATATTATAATGTACTACCCTCATACATACACTCTTCCCACCTCTCACTCTCTTTCTTTACCCATTTGTCTATCTCTTTATCTCTTAATCTGATAAGCAACTTTACACAATGACAGCCTTACCTTCTCTTCTATCATTGCGAAGAACTTTCACTTTCTGGATTTTTAGCAATTCTTCTCCATCAGCAGCTGAAAATATAATGACAGTAACATGTATATGTTTGTATGTCCACGAATGTGCATACATGTATGCCCCCACCCACCATACACGCAATATATATATATAGTAGTAATGGGTACTGAAAACATTTTGCTATAGATTATAAGGAAGATGGGTTCTATAATAGTGAATACTATAGGTGAAATGAAACTTTTTTAGTAGTGGTTATTATGAGGATCAACACAATAATACAAGTGGCACCCTAATAGAGCTGGGCATTATCATAAATGAAAATTACCATCAAACAACACTGTAAACAATTGGCTACACTAAACTCAGTATGAGTGAGAACCACAGTCACTATATTCCTCTTTCCTTGGTTTTGACAGAGACGTAGATCCTCCAGTGTTAGACATTCTAGTGATGTCAGTTAATGAATTTTTCCACATTGGCAGTAATGTTCCAGCTTAATTCTCTCACTGAAGCCAGTTCAACAGATAATCACTGAATGTGCTTCACAAGGTTTTGCATGATATATATCCCTCTATTCCTCTTCTCATTTAATGGTTATCAGAACACTGATGCTTTTACAAGTATAATGGAAAAATCTGAACCCCTAGAACAGTGAGCAATGAACAGAATAATATAAACTTCATTGATACGTTTGCTAACCTTCTTGGTATTTTTTGCTTGTCACAATACAAGCATACAAAGGTAAGGAAATTTACTCTTTTTACCAGTTTGAAAATTATGTCAGCAATGTGGGGACTGTCAAAATCTGGCTAGACATGTCAAATTACCTTGTTTATTCCTCTGTCATGACAACCAAAAGGGTTAACAAATTAGCCAACTAATGAAAAGCTTAAATGTCAAAAGGATCAAAGAATCAGTCAGTCGTGTACTTCAAAGTAACGCACAAAACAACACTCAGTTGAAACACAAATTATCAGTTCCATTAACAAGACAGAAAATTCATTCAAAAACTTAGAAACAGTTTAGAGTGACCTTGACTACAAATCCCAGCTATCAAATATCACAAAAGAACACTTGAGAAGACTAAGGACAATGCAGTTCCCAGTAAAATGTTAAAAAACGAAAGTTGCTCTCTTCTCCAGTCTTCTGATGTCTACTGGGCTGATGCTTATTTCAAGTTTAAGTAGAGTTAAGTGGATTAGAGCAACACTTCCCTCGGGATAGGACACGGGTTTACAGTGCATAACTTTCCCACAGGAAAAGTGGAAGTCAATACAAAACCACCACAATTCGTATCAGCACTGCCACCATGTCTTAAATAAATAAATAAATGTGTGTGTGTGTGTGTGTGTGTGTGTGTGTGTGTGTGAGGAGGTAGGTATATCTTGTAGAGTTTTGACCAAGAACACAGTGCAATCACAGAGAAATATTACGAACAGCTGACTCTTCAGATGATAGTTCAGCACCTTATCAATCACTCTTCCAGGAGTTCACATATGAGCCACTACTGTGGCAACAACTATAAAATGGATGGTGGAAAATACTTACGATCATCACTGAAATCATCGACCAAGATTATTTCTTGAATAAGATCTTCCCGGCTCTTTCGGAAAACGCTGTTGAATAGAGAGAGTAAAAAAATTAGGAATGAGGAGGGAAGGTTTCTTAGAAAATAATGGACATCTTGAGAAGATTACAAATGATAGTAAATCACAGCTGCTTTGCAATGTTTGCTATTGGGGATGATACGGCCAACATGAATAAAGATCATCAGATCGACGCATTTAATAATTTCAGCAGCCATGTTGAGGTAGTAATCAAGGCTGGTGGTGGTGGTGGTTTTATTGAGTAGCCTATTGCAATATGCATGCATAAACAAGTGTATCAAATTCTACAAAAATATATTGGTTTTTCTTAATAAGTATTTTTGTTTTCCTTAGATTAAAATTTTGTTCTCAAAAAGCTGACACACCCTGCATGTACATGATGGCTGCAAACTTGTGTTTGAGTTTTGCCACCGTCTGATCAAAAAGTCCCAGACATGTGAAGGCTACAACCAGCCATTTTTGTGATAGGTCTTACTTTTTTTTTTTTTTCAAGAGATGCCCAGGCATGATGATTTTTTATAGTGGGGAAAGGATTTGCACAAATACAATCCCACTCTTTGAACACGGACAACATAAACTCAAAAAGAACTAGCCTTCATCACCAAGTATTGCCAGTGTCACAGGATTTCTCTCAGAGTTTCCATCTCCTAGAGAGATGTTGTGACAACAACAGAGGGGCCTCCCACTCCCAGTGGGCCAGCCCCGCACCTGGACACCAGTTCAGGTATTTTCACGTCCCTGCACATGCATACATACACATGTACACATACGTATGTACATACACACATACATATAATTGCATTATATACCTCTACTTGAAAAACATATCTGTAACACTGGGGTACAGAGACTCTTATCAATAGAGTGAACCAGTGATTGTACTCGTTGAAACAGGATATAAACCACTGATGCTTGTACTGACTGACAGTTACCCAATCAATTTGTCATTCTGCACCCTTGCAGTGTATAATATGCTTACATGTGTGTAAAGAGCTGGTTTTAGTATAATTGGAACAAAGTATTAGAATATAAAAATACTACTACAAACTAAAACAACATTACTGAGATCCAGGCCTTGCAGACTGGGGGTATAAATAAGAGAAGTATCTAGTGTTGATTCTGACAAGCTACACAACACAGTAAGGATGCCTCCCTCTACATGGTCACTCAACACATTAAAAGTAGTAGAACAAAATACCTTTTAAACCACACCTTATAATCTTTGGGGAAAAAATAAGGATACATGTGAAGCCTAAACAGAGAAAGAATGTTCGTAGTTGGAATGTTTTTCATTTTAAGTCAAGGCGGACCTGGAACTAAAAAATAATGACAAGCTGTTTTTTCTACTTCTTAGTAGCCTACATTTACTGCATGACACAAATTTTAACTGTTGAGCACAGGCTTGGTGGTAAGATTAAATGTTCACTTTACAACTGTGGTTTGAGTTCAGCTCAATACAGAGTACCTTGGACAAGTGTCCTCAACCAGAGCCAAAGAGGGAACAGCAAAGTGAATTTGGTAGAAGGAAACTGAAAGAACCCATCAGATTATATATATAGGAAGGGCATCCAGCTGTAGAAACACTGCCAGATCTGACTGGCATGGTGCAGCCTTCGGGCTTGCCAGACCCCAGTTGAACCGTCCAACCCATGCTAGCATGGAAAGCGGACGTTAAATGATGATGATGATGATGATGATGATATATACGAGGGACGTTCAATAAGTAATGCCTCTGACCCACTTGCAGTTGTTTGATCTAGCTGAAATTTTGCATGTGCAATCATTTATATCTCTATAGAGTAAGTGGCAAATTACAGCTCTGAATTAATTGTGGTTTCTGATTTACAGGTGTTTGAACCGAGTCAAGTGTGAAATGGAGCCTGTTGAGTGTCGAGCAGTGATCCGGTTTTTATATTTGAATGGACGCACACCACGGGAGACTTTTGATGAAATGAAAGTAACTTATGGTGATGATGCCCCATCATATGACCTTGTAAAACGCTGGCATCGTGAATTCAAACATGGTCGGAACTCTGTGGAAACAGCTCCCAGATCTGGTCGCCCCCTTCTGCCATTGATGAGGCATCTGTCCGTCAAGTTGAGGCTGCCATTTTGGAAGATCAACGCATAATTATTCGCCAAATAGCCCATGAGGTCAAGATTAGTACCGGGTCTGTGGAAACTATCATTCATGACCATTTGCATATGCAAAAGGTGTCTGCCAGATGGATTCCCAGGTTGCTCACGCCTTTCCAGAAGCAAGAACGCGTCAAGTGCTCGAGGGTGAATTTGGAGATGTGCCAAGAAGACGAGTCAAAATTTTTCAAAAGACTGATTACACAGGATGAAACCTGGGTCCATCACGATGATCCAGAGACCAAAGCCCAGTCAATGCAGTGGAAGCACCGTGACTCACCCCCTCCAAAGAAGGCAAGGGTGCAGCTCTCCGCTGGCAAGGTCATGCTCACAGTCTTCTGGGACCAGGACGGAGTAGTGATGACAGATTTCCTGGCAAAGAGTACCACAATTGCAGGAGCCTATTATGCTTCACTTTTGAGGAAATTAAGAGAAGTTATCAAAATCAAGAGGCGGGGCAAGTTCAGCAAAGGCATCCTCCTCCTGCAGGACAACGCTCCGGTTCACAACTCGCTTGTCGCCAGATCAGAAGCACAGGCGTATGGCTATGAACTCCTCCCCATCCCCCCTACTCTCCTGACCTTGCACCCTCTGATTTTCCCCTCTTCCCAATCATGAAGTTGTTTTTGAAAGGAAAGCGTTTCCCAGATGATGCAGCCTTGATTTCTGAAGTCACGTTGAGGTTGGAGGACCAACCTGGGTTCTTCTACAAAAACGGTCTCCAGAGCCGCATCAAACGATGGGAGAAATGCATAACTCTGGGTGGTTCCTATGTAGAAAAAGACTAATAACTGTGCCAAGTTTCGTTGCTCTACTGCTATGGGAAGTGGGTCAGGGGCATTACTTATTGAACGCCCCTCGTATATATATATATATATATATATATATATATATATATAAATATATATATATCATCATTATTTAACATCCACCTCCTACGCTGGCATGGGTTGGGCAATTTGACAGGAGCTGGCTAGACAGAAGGCTACATTAGACTTATAATAATAATAATAATAATTGTGTACAGTGCTCAGGTTAACTACAACTCATCTAAAGTGTATATATAATCAGGTGTAGTTTTGGCGGATTTCGGAAAGCATGAGGGCCTTAAAGGATGCAGTGTCATGGCAGTCAACAACTGACGCAGGCAGTTTATCCATGCTTCAGCAACTCTGAGTGTGAAAAAATGTTTCTGAAAGTCATGGGAGCTGTGTTGTTTTCTGACTTTGTAGGCATGTCCACGTGTGTTAGACACATGGAGATCAAAAAGGTGTTCAGTGTTGTTGTTGGTGAGGTGGTTGATAACTTTGTGGGTGTTTACCAAGTCCGTCGCCAGATGCCGGAGCTTCAGTGAATCCATGCCCAGGGTAACAAGGCGCTCAGAATATGGTAGGTGTCTCATGGAGGGTATGCGTTTGGTTGCACGTCCCTGGACAGATTCCAGGAGGTCAATGTTCTGAGCAAGATAGGGGTTCCAAACTGATGATGTGAATTCCAAGTGTGGTCGTACCATAGCTGTATACAGTTTTAAATAGATAGCTGGAGAGCGGCTAACAAAAGTCTTGCTGAGTGATGCCAAGACACCCTCGGCCTTCTTGACAATTTTAGAGATATGCTTTGTCCAACGCGCAAATCACTGCTGACAGTGATGCCTAGGTCACGCTCGCAAGAGGATTTCTTGATATCAGTGTTGTGGAGGGAGTATGTGGACGCAGGGTTTTTTCTCCCAAAATGCATGGTGGTACACTTGTCCACAGCCAGTTTCAGTTGCCAGTCTGTGATCCATTGCTGCATTGTGTGTAGGTCTGATTGCAGGAAAGAGTTGTAGACATCAGGATCTGTCCTCTTGATTTCAAGGTACAGCTTGATGTCGTCTGCATATTTCAATACTGTGGCATTCTTTAAATTGGCATCTATGTCATTAATGTATGCCACAAACAAGAGGGGACCAAGGACAGATCCCTGTGGTACACCCGATGACATCTCATATGGTGTAGAATGCTGTCCTAGAATTGTGACTACCTCCTTTCGGCTGAGAATGAAGGATTTCAACCAGTTAAAAAGGTCATCCCTCACACCCATTGCAGAGAGTTTCACCATAAGCCTTTTGTGTGGCACAGAGTTGAAAGCCTTAGCAAAGTCAAGGTAGACAACATCCACCCATGAGCCACTGTCAGTGATCTGAGTAATGTCCTCAAGGAACTCGACAAGCTGATCACTGCAGCTGGAGTTAGGGACAAATCCATATTGTGAGGGTCGGATGAGACTGTGAGAGCTCCAGAAGTTCCAGAGTGTTTCTCTGACACACAATTCCATCAGACGTCTGTGTCTGTTTTGGCATAGATGCCCTTCCAAACACCAACCACCCAGCAGAGTGGACTGAGTGCTTTTTACATGCCACCAGCACTGGTGAGGTCAGTTTTGGCATAGTTTTTATCGCTGGATGCCTTTCCAAATGCCAACCATTTTACAGTGTGGACTGGATGCTTTTTACATGACATCAGCACTGACAGGTCTGTATGTACATAACCTTCTCTAGATATCACATGATTGTTATAAATTAACACTATTGTCGTACAGGTGAGGGTTGATGTCAGAAAAGGCATCTGACCATAGAAAATCTGCCTCAACAAATTCCATCTGACCCATGCAAGTATGGGAAAGTATGGTAGCAGCAGAAGTGATGGTGATGACGACAATGATGATCATGATTTCAATTTTTTAGTTTTTGTTGATAATTTTCATAATCACCTGTGATTAGCCAATGCAGACCATACCTAGTTCTTTTATATTCTATACATACATAGTCTTTAAATTGATGTTACTGTTATTTAGTGGGTGCACTATGGCTGAATGGTTAAGAAGTTTGCTTTGGGAGCAATGAAATCCCAGGTTCAAACCCACTGCATGGACAGATGTCCTTTTCTGTAGTCCTAAGTCAATCCATATGTTATGAGTGAAACTGGGTAGATGGAGACTGGACAGAAGCCTGTTGGGTGGATTGTACTAATAATTCAAAAAGTGCAGATCTTGTTACACAGTTTTACATTGATTCTGCCTGAGAATTACATTAAAGGTAGATCTGAGGAATACTCAGCCACAATGTTAATTAAAGAGCAGATAATTCAATTGATCAATCAACTGAATACTCATCTTTGAATAACTGAGATTCTCCACACCATTGCTGTTTAGTTCCAGGTCACCTGTGATCAAAAGCCTTGAATCTGCCTAGTATTTCTAGCAAATTTAGCAACCTGTAGAGGCTCACATTTAACTAAGTACACTGTTATGGTAATAGGTTCAGAATAAACCCTTTACATAATTTTTGTCTTTATTTTAATTTCAAGCTGGCACCTTTTTACTTATATCTCAAATTACACTGAGAAAGGCATTAATGATACAACTCATCTTTTTTTTTCTTGTTATAAATATGGAGCATCATAAGAGGTGCAGGTATAGCTGTATTGTTGTAGTTCACTTTGCAACCATAAGGCTTCGGGCTCAATCCTGCAGCATGGTAATTTGGGTGTCTTCTACTATAGCTTCAGACCACTTACAGCCTTATGAGTGAATTTAATAGAGAGAAACCGAAAGAATCCTATTGTATGTGTATGTGTATATACAAGCACACTGCGTTTTGGTGTCTTTTTGTCTGGACATCATACACTAATTGTAAATAAACATCATTATACAAGCAATGCTGTTCCATGAAAACATACCCAGCCACTGTGCTATTCCTGCTTGAAGGACTAGGTGAAATATTACCTTGCTTGGAAACAGGTAAGGATTGGCAACAGGAAGAGCATTTGTCTATAAAAATATATGCCTTTGCAAATTTTATCTGATCCACACAAGCATGGAGAAGTGGGCATTATGGCAATAATGACATCATCATCATTATCATTATCATCATCATTTAACGTCCATTCTGCATGCTCGCATGGGTTGGCCATCTAAGTAAGAAATGGTGCATGTTGTGATGCCACACTAAATCCTTCAAGCACTGATCTTGCAGTTTGGTTTCTATTCTAAGTTCAATGTTTCTTAGGGGGATTTGCCCTTAGCATGGGAAAGGAATAAATGTCATAGTCTCATGTTCCTGCTACTATATTATTATTCTGATGTAATTGACTTTATATCAAAATACAACTATAGTAAAGACATTTGAAATGTCAGAAAATTCCAGCACAGGAACTGTCCCCAAATTTTAAATTCAATCAAATACTGTACTTTACACAGTAACAAATACCGACTTCACTGATTCCAGAAAGATGAAAGCTTAACTTAACTTGGGTGGGAATTGAACTAAAAACTTAGATGGACATAATTAAATACCACAGGCATTTTGCATATCATGCCACTGATTCTCTCAATCCATGACCCTTAATTTGCAGTGTAAATTAATAGTAATATTTTTGGTACATAGCCAGCAATTTTAGGGGAGGAGGTAAGATGATCACATTGAACCCAGTGCTCAAAGGATCAAAGATAAAGTCAACCATGGCAGAATTTGAACTCAGAATGTAAAGAATTGGAAGAAATGCTACTAAGCATTTTGCCCAACATGCTAACAATTCTGTTGCCTCACTACCTTAATTTGTAGTGTTATTAACGATTTCCAACATTGGTGTACAACCATAAATATTGTAGGAAGAATAAACATATGAAAATTACTCACTATCAAACCAAGAAGGGCAAAAAGGTAAAGTTGGTCCAGTCAGAATTTGAACTCAGAATACAGAAGGACATAAGGATGTTACAGAATACCACAAGGCACTATACCAGTTATGTCACTACCATGATTTGTAAGGACTAGAAAAGTTATATTTTCTAATCTTCCTCTTCAAAGTTTATTTTATTCAAACAATTGACAAAGAACCTCAAGAAAATAAAATAAAAGCAAGAAAGATGCTGGAGGGGTATACAACTTATAGAAGATGTTTGAGGTAGGAAATATTTGGATGTCATCCTCACTTTGAATAAAATCGTGATTAATAATTCAGTATTCCAAATATCTTAGGTGTGTCAATGTGTTTTATCACAAGTTCTATCAATTAATGTATGAAAGATTAACTTGAAAATATGTTTTGGAAAGATTCAAAGAATCTACTTAGCTGGGTTTTCCTTATAGAAAGATAGATAGATAGACAGATAAATAGATAGACAGAGAGAGAGAGAGAGAGAGAGAGAGAGAGAGAGAATGTGCATGTGCATGCGTGTGTGTGTGCTTTGTATCTTCTTTAATTATAGAAAGTCTAATAATGTAAGAATTTCATTTTCTGAATATTTTCAAATTAACCTCAAGAGATTGATTTATAAAGCTACCTAACTACTTTGATGTATGCCTAGGCTTGTAACTAAGCTGTGTTCTCTCAACTCTGCCTATTTTCATGTTATTACAGTGACCTCTTCATATTTGATAATTTTTATTACATGTCTAGAAAGATGAGAAGAGAGGCAGGAAGCAGAGCTTCAGTGTTTTAAGTGAACTATAACCAATATTAGTGTGGTAAGTCAACTGTGACCAATGAACTTGGGTGGCCTAGATTGGCTGAGCTTTGTATCTGAAATTCAATGAATACCTGAATACCTGATCTGGATGAATATTTGGTAAGGATGAGAAATGAGAAAAATAATATAGCCCCATCATTTAGTCAGAGATGGTTAATTCAGGATCACACTGTTGAATGCATCCTTCCTCTTTTATGTCAATAGGCTATGATTTGTAAGAAATTTGACCATTTTTTTCTACAAATTGAGTGGTCTTCGTGGAGGCTCTTTCAGTGGCACATCATCATTGTCATGATTGTTGCTATTGTTATTATTTAGCCCTATGCTATCCTGAATGAACAGACCTACAATCAAGAACATTCCAACCATGACCATCTTGTCTTTTATGGGGATGTCTAGTACTACATTATCTAAAGTGTCTCTCCTGGTATGGGACATCTGGCTGCTATTTCTAGCATTACTGCTGTTATTGTTAGTGATGATAGCTGTAATTGTGAGAATGAATGTGAGAGTAATGATGGTGATGGTGGTGAGTGTGGTGATGGTGTGCATAGGAGCGATATTTTACTGTATGTGTGAAAGAGAGAGAGAAAAGGAGGGGAAGAGAAATAAAACACACACAGACAAAGTGAAGGAGAGGAAAAAAAACAAGAAGACAGAGTAAAGATACGGGGGCGGGGATACAGAGATAAAGGAAAAGAAAATGAAGAGTGAGATACAGACAAAAGGAACAGTGATATATCATGTTGAAAGATATTTGGGTGAGAGAAATGAGAGAAGGAGCAAAACAAAGTGGAGACCAACAGCAGAAGGTCTATCAGTTAAGGAATAAATGGCTGTTGAAATTTGGTATCTGGGACCCAGTATGCAATGCAAGCTCCTAATTTCACTTTAAAACTGGGACATTTTTTTGTTCTTTATTTTTTTTATTTTATTGAATATATTTTACTCTTCTTCTTCTTCAACCATTTCAGTGACATTCAAATGTTTACAAATCAGCATATTTATTGTCAGACTACAGAGAGAGAAGGGGAAAAAAAAAACAGGAGAGAGAACCCTCCAGAAAGTTTTAAATGTCAGTCTTTCTTCCTTTCTTTCATTCTACAACTTTGGTGAACATACTCCGTAAAAGACACCAACTCATTGTTTTAAAATTGTTTTATACAATAGCAGCAGAAGACACATGTTGTTGGCAATAGTGTTGATGTTTAACTCCAATCCAGAAGATACACAGCCAAAGGCCTTCCAACCACCATAACAAGCATCTCTCTATTTTTCAGAAATGACAGAATGTAGGACAAAATTGTAAAAAATAGGTATTTTCAAAGAAAAAAAGCACCTTTTTGATGTAAATAATTTTTGGTTTTAACATGGTCCGATTTGAATCTTTTCTTCTACGGAATAAAGAGCAAGCCTTCTTCTATCATACTCTCAATTTTGGTCAACTTGCGCCGCAGAGTCTCGGAGGAGATAATGTTAGTTGAAGGCTACCAAACCTGCCACACACACACAGACAACTTCAGCCCTTATATATAAAGATTAACACATATACCTGCATCATTCCATTTGTGAATGCTTTGGTAACTTTAGAAGTAATTGCGAAATATATATCATGTTCTCATTGCAGAACAATGTTCTCAAAGTCTGTCTGTGTACAGAGATGTAATGCATATTTGGCGGGAAGTATCTAGGCTGCGTAAGAATGACACTTGTGTGTGAAAGGCGTAGGAGTGGCTGTGTGGTAAGTAGCTTGTTTACCAACCACATGGTTCCAGGTTCAGTCCCACTGCGTGGCACCTTGGGCAAGTGTCTTCTACTATAGCCTCGGATCGACCAAAGCCTTGTGAATGGATTTGGTAGATGGAAACTGAAAGAAGCCCGTCATATATATGTATATATATGTGTGCGTGTGTATATGTTTGTGTGTCTGTGTTTGCCCCCCTCCCCCAACATTGCTTGATGCTGGTGTGTTTACGTGCCTGTAACTTAGCAGTTCAGCAAAAGAGACCTATAGAATAAGTACTAGGCTTACAAAGAATAAGTCCTGGGGTCGATTTCCTCAACTAAAGGCGGTGCTCCAGCATGGCTACAGTCAAATGACTGAAACCAGTAAAAGAGTATATAGGACATATTTACACAGTGTGTGTGAAGGGGTTGTGACAGCCATCATAGACTTAGTGTTAAGCCTTTCACACACAAGTGTCATCCACATGCAGCCTAGACACTTCCCGCCAAATACGCTTTACATCTCTGTACACAGAGACCTTGAGAACATTGTTCTGCAATGAGAACATGATAACTTCATCCCATCCAGCATGACACAGTCACTATACATATCAAGAAAACGCAAACACAGCACTGCCTAGTCCCCGCCCTCACACGTCTACTACAGTGCAGCAGAAGAAAACTAAAATCTCTTCAGTTACCATTTCTGAAGATCTTACATACCTGCCTATCATCTAACACACACTTGTTATTCAGTTCTTTCAAGCCGGTGGGAGGAGTTGCTGGTGGTGGTGGTAGGGGAGCTGCATGAAACATGAGAACTTGTTTCTCACGGCATCAACTTAGCGGCTTTTACAAATTTTGACTTTTTCTTTTGTTCTTATCACTACAGACAGACAGACCCATCACTAGTTTCCCCAGATTCTAGAGTTTTGGGGTATTTATCTTTACTTGTAATAACATCAAACTATATCTCAAAGCTACCTCCCAAATGCTCTCTTTTTATTCAGAGTCAAAAATTACTTCAATCCAAACATTAGCAGACTAAGAGAGAACCTCAAGATAGCCACACAGGTTGCTAGAAATAGCAGACAAATTCCATTCACACTGAGACTTACTATCTTAAAAAAGAAAGACATTGGAAAAATGTAACTCTGGGTATATAATTGCAAACAAGATGGGATTGTCCAGGCTGTAATACTCTATCAGAGATGACCTGGTGCTAAACAAAACATTAGACTGTTAGTTGTATATATTGGATAGAACACCTGTTACACAAACACATTCCAGACTGCACACTGGATTCCAAATTGGGTGAAGCATCCAATTGAAACCCAACATGTTGTTATGATAGTTCACCAATTTTCTGTCATCCCTCATTCTGTCTATCCTTCTATGACTGTAATGACTCCTGTCTTCTGAAATAGCAATCTTGTGAACCACTGCTGCTACACATACCACTTAATACAATTTGCTCTCATTCTCTTAAGCCTCAGAGTTTCAACAAAACTGCTTGTCTAGTTCTCCTCAAAAATGCAACTTTCTAGAATTAGAGGCAGGAGGCTGCGCCAGGCCCAGTCTGATCTGGCAGTGTTTCTACAGCTGGATGCCCTTCCTAACGCCAACCACTCCGTGAGTGTAGTGGGTGCTTCTTACGTGCCACCGACACAGGTGCCGGACGAGGCTGGCAAACGGCCATGATCGGATGGTGCTTTTTACGTGCCACCGGCATGGGGGCCAAAGAAAGAAAAAATTTGATAAATCAAGGCTCAGTTCTTTGATGTAGTAGCTTTTACTTATTCCATTAATGACTTCCATAAAATTATGACTATTAATCTTCCATTCACCAAATCCCTAAACTCACTCACAAGGTGAGCCTGAAGCTATGGTTGAAGACACTTGCCAAGTTGCCATGCACTGGGATTGAACCGGGAAACATGTGGATAGGAAGCATGCTTCTTACCACACAACCACACTTGCACCTATATTGTATATTAGCCATGGTGAAAAATCTGAATACAAAGAGAAATATATTTTCCTAAGAAACTAATTACTTGCTATGTATTGCCTTGCCTTGAGACCTCAACTCCTTGATGGAATTATAAGAGTATCATTGTGACATCTAGGATTTTTTAGCACTTTTAAAATTGGTGGAGTCCATCCTTTTCCAGTTACAATTTCTGGAAGAAATTCCACAAGAAGGAATGACAGAAAGGAAAGAATCAACTCCAGTACAAAATTGGTATTTTATTTATTGGCCCTGGAAGGATGAAAGATAAACTTTAACTTCTGCTGGATTTGAACTCAGAGTGCAGGGAGCCAGAATGATTACCAGAAAATAATCTATCTGATGCTGTAATGACTTTGCCAATTGCCATTTATAGTTATGTAACATGACATATGAATAAATCAAATATTTTATAATTTCATCTTTTATTTGACATTTAAGATACTGCAGGGTACATCAATATTTTATAAAGTTATGGAATTGTCAACTGGAAAAAAAAGGGGGGGGGGCTTAGCTTGTTGGTTTGTATGGCAATGGATTCACATTCTGGAAATATCAACTCAGTTAAATGTCTGCTGGTGCTATCCAATAAGCTTTTTATTGATTTCACGAGACAATTTAATATAAATCACTTGACAGATCAGACAAACCTCATGCCACAGCTTTCCAAACTGATCATATGATTCATTGTCACAGTGTTGTATCTCCATTTATATCTAGCAGTGTCATACAAACTCGGTTGCAACTAACAGTAAAATGTAACACTCAAATAATAAGACACCAAATGCAGCAACACTTCGGAAAAGTTGCAAGAGGTCAGGCAATAAAAAAAAAAGCATCCTGGATCATCCACAATTTTGCAAGGAGCACAAAAATAATTGGACCCTGGAGGACAGGCTTCAAATCACATTTAGTGTTGCATCTAATACTTTATTTATTTATTGTTCATTAATCTTATACAATCTCAGGTGTACACTTGCAAGAGTCAAACATTTCCGAATATATCCATCCATCATGACATGGAAGAGTTGGTATTTGAATAATATTGCAAGGTATTTCCCTTCATAGACTGCAGTGGAATAGTTGGTATTTGGATAATATTGCAAGGTATTTCCCTTCATATACTACAATGGAATAGTTAGTATTTGAATAATATCTCAAGGTATTTCCCTTCATATACTAAAGAAGTTACCTATACCTATGATTAATTACACTATGTTCCAACAGGACAGTCCACCCTGCTATTCTGCAATATGAGTGAAAAACTGTCATATCATCTAATAATGTTTCTCAACCATTTTTTACCAAGGGGCCCCTTTGAAACTTATTTTACTCAGAAGGACCCAACTAGTCATTCACAGTTTAAAAAAAAGATCTTATCATTATTGTTTAATGTCCACTTTTCATGTGGACATGGGTTGGACAGTTTGACATGGAGCTGACTAGCCGAGTGCTGTCCAGACTCCAACTGTCTGTTGTGGCATGGTTTCTATGGCTGGATGCCCTTCCTAATGCCAACCACTTTACAGAGTGTGCTGGGTGCTTTTTACATGCTACCGGCATGTAATTGTCATCATCATCATCATCATTTAACATCCATTTTCCATGCTAGCATGGGTTGGACGGTTCAAACGGAGTCTGGGAAGCCAGAAGGCTGCACCAGGCTCCAATCTGATCTGGCAGTGTTTCTACAGCTGGATGCCCTTCCTAACGCCAACCACTCCGTGAGTGTAGTGGGTGTTTTTTATGTGCCAGGCAAGGCTGGCAATGGCCACAATCGGATGGTGTTTTTTATGTGCCACCGGCACGGAAGCCAGTCAAGGCGGCACTGGCATCGGCCACATTCAGATGGTGCTTTTTACGTGCCACCAGCACAGGGATCACAACTGCAATTTCCATTGATTTTTGATGTAATTGTATAAAAAGAAAAAGGGTTAAGATATTTTGTGTATTGTAGAAGCATAAGCAATTTATTGCAGATAAATTTTAACAGCAAAATCATAATTGAACCCCGAAGGGTCATATGGACCCCAGTTAAGAACCATTGATCTAATATATTCCTAGCTTCCCCTTAAAAAAATAAGATGGTCATGGCTGAAAGACCTTTTGATCATGTATCTGCTTGATTGTGGCTGATATGGGGTTAATCAACAAAAACAACAACATAAGCAGACACAGAATTGAGGGAGTTGCAGCCAGATTTGTAGGGAAGACAACAAGGGTGATGAAAGGTTAAGAGTTGTTAAGTAGTAGATCTAGTGAAAAACAGTTTGCTAGTTGAAAGGAGTGGGAATGTGAGAGTAGACTAGTACTTGTAGTATTTTAGTATGTGAAACTTTAAGAAATCTAACATATAAAACAATAAAGTTATACACAACCTCACTTGCCAGACAAGCTAAGATCAGCAAGACATTAATAGGTGTGTAAGTAGATACTACCATACTCTGGTAGACTGCGATATCAAACAGCCACTGCCGCCAACACTAGTACTGCTACTACTGCCACCACTACATGAGTTGCTTCTTTTATTTTATCCCATTATATAGAATTACTTGGCTTCAAGATGTTACCATTTCAGGGAGTGAAAAAAAAAAAATTAAAATAAATAAATAAATTAAGTAATTGCATAAATCAGTTAGTGATGGAAAACAAGAACAAAGTTGATAATCCATGGTAAGAAATGATAAAAATTTTGAAAGAACATTATTAAAAAGATCAAGAAGAATACGAATATAAAGCTTTAGAAAATATAAAATAAGAAAAAAGAATTCTGAAACAATAACAACAATAAAAATAAATAGAATTTTCCAGCTAACTTTCATTGGAAATGTCTCTATTATAAACAGTTATCTATATCTTCATACAACATCAAGATTGTAGTTTTTCTAAGCAGTTTATTACCCACAATTCTTGTCTATCAGGAGATTTGCAAAAGATGTTGAATAAAAGGAATTTCTGAATGCAGCAACAACACATCTAAATCTTTACATGAATGGACACATAGTTAACATACACACCAGCATATACATTACAAGTGTGGAGTAAAATGTATACTGATGTGAAAATAAAAAGAAGCACAATGTACATTTATGAGTAAATGTCATTGCCGATAGTAAGATGTAAAACAGGAAGGAATAATTTCCTGCAGAGAAATTCCAAAGATAGATTCTCTGTGCAAGTAAACATTTTTTTTCATTCTTTTATGTCTGTGTTATTAAATAAACATTGAATAACATGGAAAGAGCTGTTCAACAAGATTTGTTTCATCAACACAATCACACCCTATAAAATGTAAAATCAAAGAAAGAAGATATCTCTTGCTCCTGAACATAACTTAATTCAGATAATCTTTGAACAGCATGTATAGGGAAACCTTTACAAGGCCACTCAACAAACTAGAAATAACAGCTAAATCTTCCCAAAATCATACCCTGCAGTCTTCAAAGAAAAACAAATGGGGGTGCTGGGTAAAATAGTCCTAGATACATTATGCTTGAGTAAAAGATGGGTAGGTCATAACTGGAATGTCTTTAATCATAGGTCTATTCAGTCAGCCAATCAGGGTTGATCAAAAACAAGTCGGCTGATCAAGAACAACACCATCTCTGGTAACTAAGCTTTTTACAACAGCTTTTAGAACTAAACCTCCAAACACCTATCAACAGTAACCCATCAAAAATCCCCTATCAGAGCTAACAGCTGTTATCAAGGCCAAACCGTAAAGAGAACTGATCAGAGAAAACCTCTAAACAGTGCCTATCAAACCCAACTCCATCTATATTGATTTCAAACTTTGGCACAAGACCAGCAATTTTGGGGGAAGAAGTAAATCAATTTACATAGGGCCTAATACTCAAATGTTACTTATTTCACCAACACTGAAAGGATGAACAGTGAAGTCTATATCAGTAGAATTTGAACTCAGAACATGAAGATAGACAAAATACCACTAAGCATTTTGCCTGATGTGCTAATGATTCTGCCAGCTTGCCACTTTCCAAAACACCATCTATATTAATATAGAAAATTCCTCTCCACTGTATTACACTATACTACACAGCACCAGATTGGACTTCACAACTAATCTAAAAGCTAGGAAGAATAGATATCATAGAACAGAAAAACAGAGATGATCAAATAGTTTATCTATATTTTATCTGAAGAATTATGCAAGTTTAATAACATGGAGCTGATACCTATGTGTAAGCTCTTAGTATGGTCTTGTTAAACCCTGGTAATCTGAAAAACTTCAACTGTAATTTTTTTCCTAAAGCCTGGCAAGGTCAAATCTGACTCATCATTATATAGGTCAGTATCATTTCACAATGCAATTGTAAATGTTCTAGTAAGGTGCCTTCCACCTACAATTAATTTACATCTAACCCTTAAAGACAATCAGCATGTTTTTTAAGCCTCAACACTACAACTTCAGCACTCTTGCAACTCCCAACATTCACTGCAGCTGGATTTAACCAGATAAAACCAACCCACAGGATAGTTATTGTGGCAATAGACACCAAAGATAATACCACCAAGGGGTATTACCAGATGGCTAAAGGAGTAAAAGAGAGAGTAAACCAGCAAAAACCAAGTTCCAAGAACCATTACCTAGGGAACTTGGAGTTCTCCAGAAAAGTCATGTGTTCCAAAATGAATATGTGTTAACTATATTTTTTCCTGGGTCAACCTCTTTACTGTTACTTGATTCACTAGAAATAGCAATTAAATCACCCTCAACTTACATTTTACTATCATTAAAACAGAAGGACTTATTGTGTAATGTAGTCAGAGATAAATAAGTGAGGGTAATCATGGTTGGAACACTTTTGAGCATAGGGAAATCCAGCTGAGGTGACAGCATACGCTGTTTAAGCATATAGATTAGAAATGCATAAATACAAGAGCAATTGTAGTAGGAGTTTGATAGAAAATTGGAGTCTCTAACATCCATTTTGTATGAGAAATTTTAGTTGGGACTTCCAGCTCTTAACTTTTTAGCATTCAAAGTGGCCATATCAGGCCCAAATATTCTACCTGTTTTATGTTCAAACTGGTCAGATCTGACCTCTCACACCTACCCTGCAATATCATTCTAAAAGATGAACAACCACATCTTTGAAATCTTGAAGCTATAAGCTAATGCAGGATTAATTTTTTAGAATGTGAATAAAAAAAGATTATATTTGACAAAATAATCTGAATGCTAAAGGGTTTAACCATACATTTTTGCAGGATCATGTCAAAATATACCTCAAACTAATTTTTCTATAAATCTAGGTACCCTTGCCATAAATTTAAAACCAAGGCCTTGTGAGTGGATTTGGTAGACAAAAACTGAAAGAAGTCTTGTGTGTATGTGTGTGTATATTATAATAATAATAATAATAATAATAATAATAATAATAATAATAATAAATAACAACAACAACAACAGCAGCAGCAGCAGCAACAATTTAAGGATAGAATTTATAAAAATTTAATACATTGCTATATGCGTTTCCACAAATCACATGACTTTAACATCAGAGTCTATATATTTGGGATGATTACAGTATAGTCCATAGTATCTGTGGGCACCTGGTTGATCATCATCATTGATTCATTTCATCATGTGATACTGCATATCATTCATGGAATTTGAAAAAATTATTTTGAAAGGAAGTAACAAATTATAGAACAGTGAAGGAACCCAAACAAATAAAAAGAACATACCAATGTTTAAAATGATACACACTATAACAACAAAAATGGGTAAAGTCACCATAAGAAGGTAGTGTTAATCAATTCTGTCAACAAATTCCAATGTATAGTAGCTGACCACCTGTTGGGTTCAGAATTTATTGAGGAGAGTCACCTTATGAATGAAATAGAACAAAGGCTGCAAGCTGGCAGAAATGCTTAGCAGTATTTCGTCTCTCTTTATGTCCTTATTTCTTTACTGCCCACAAGGGGCTACACACAGAGAAGACAAACAAGGACAAACAAACGGATTAAGTCGATTACATCGACCCCAGTGTGTAACTGGTACCTAATTTATCGACCCCGAAAGGATGAAAGGCAAAGTCGACCTCGGCGGAATTTGAACTCAGAACGTATTGGCAGACGAAATACGGCTACGCATTTCGCCCGGCGTGCTAATGTTTCTGCCCGCTCGCCGCTCTTTACGTTATGAGTTCAAATTCCACCAAGGTCGATTTTGCCTTTCATCCTTTCGGGGTCGATAAATCAAGTACCAGTTGCGTACTGGGATCGATGTAATCGACTGGCCCCCTTTGCAAAAATTTCGCGCCTTGTACCTAGAGTAGAAAAGAATGAAATAGAACAAAGAAATGTAGTACCATTCTTAAATCTGCTGAATGAATGATCATCCTTAAAATCTGCAGAATGAATAGCAAATAAATCCAACACCACCACACACGCACACCTCCATCCCCATATCACTACCATTCCTTCCTCTAATACCATCACCTACCTCCCCCTACCAAGTACACACAGAAATACTCACATAGCTAGATTGGCCTTCATACTGGCAAGAGGGGATAAACACCCCTCTGTGATTCATCTATTAATGCAGTGTCTAATGACTGATGAAATGAATCAATGTTGATGATCAACCAGATGCCCATGGATAATATGAACTATACTCTAATTATTCCAAGGATACAGATTCCGATGTTAAAGTCTTGTGATTTGTGGAAACATGAATAGTGATGCATTAAATATTTATAAATTCTATCCTAAAATTCTGGAATTTATTATATATATATATCCTACATTATATTGCTATAACCATGATGCAACCTTGAAAAACTGACTCACTGGTCAGTATCATTAGATGGTAGCAGGCATAATGAAATTTGCATACTCTTAACGTTGCCATAAATGAATTTTAAAAATGTGTGTGTATCTTTCTGTCTGTGTTTGTTGCCCCATCACCACTTGAAAACTGGTGTTGGTGTGTTTATGTCCATATAACTTTGTGGTTCAGCAAAAGAACCAATAAAATAAGTACTAGGCTTTTAATAAAATAAGTCCTGGTGTAGATTTTTTCAACTAAAACCCTACAAGACAGTGCTCTAGCATGGCCACAGTCAAATGACTGAAACAAGTAGAAGTAAGAAATTATATATGTATATGTGCATCTTTGTGTATGTGTTTGTCCCCACCACCACCACCACCACCACCACCACCGAGTGACAATTAGTGTTGGTTAGTTTACATTACTATAACTTAGTGGCTCAGTAAAAGAGACCATTAGAATAAAGTGCCAGATTAAAAATAAGTGCTGGGGTAGATTTTGTTTGACTAAATTCTTCGAAATGGTGCCCCAGCATGGCCACAGTCCAATGACTGCAAAAAGTAAAACAATAAAGGATAATTTTATGAAACTTTTCAAGAATAACATCATTAACAGAAGCTTGATATGGCACAGGAGGTGGGGTGTCCATAGTTCAAGAGAGTCAGCTGTCACTTGAAACGGTCCACAGAGCTGGAAGCAGGAGCTTGTTCTAAAGTAGAGCAGGTTGTTCTTTTAGCAGAGTGTTTAGCCGAATTCTTTCTGTGTCCTTGGACCAATAAGAGAAGCACCAACCATGTGGACTTAATTACAATTGTTTAGCACTATGGTTCTAGAAGAGAAGATGAATGAAGAACAGCAAACAACAGAAACGACTATGAAAATGATATAACTTAACAGCTTATCCACAGTTGTATAGGAAGAGAATTGAAGGGAGGGGGGAGTGAGGGGACAGAGAGAGAGAGAGAGAGAGAGAGTGAGGGGAAGGAGAATAACAAAGTTGCTGTGTAACATTTCAATACAAACATGGACTAGAATTTCTCAAGATTTCGCAGAAATTCTCAGGAATGTGTTCCCAACAACATGCTAATCCAATAATCCAAGTTAAGGATTGTAATGAAAAAATAGAAGCATAAAAGAGTAACAGTTAGCTATAAACTAACCCTCACACACACACACACATATAGATATATATATACATATATATAGGGGGACAAACACAGACAAACATACATATATATATATGAGTATATATCATAATCATCATCATGATATATACACATATATATATGTATGTGTGTATATGTTTGTGTGTCTGTGTTTGACCCCACAACATCACTTGACAACCGATGCTGATGTGTTTACATCCCTATAACTAAGCGGTTTGGCAAAAGAGACCGATAGAATATGCACTAGACATACAAAGAATAAAGGTGGTGCTCCAGCATGGCCATATATATATATATATATATATATATACACATATACGACAAGTTTCTTTCAGTCTCCGTCTACCAAATCCACACACAAGGCTTTGGCCGGCCCGAGGCTATAGCAGAAGACACTTGCTCAATGTGCCACACAGTGGCACTGAACCCGGAACCATGTGGTTCGTAAACAAGCTACTACCACACCGACACTCCTATATAATATAAATACACACACACACAAGCATACATATATATATATATATATATATATATATCATTTATATACATACATATCATCATCATCATCATCATCATCATCGTTTAGCGTCCGCTTTCCATGCTAGCATGGGTTGGACGGGTCAACTGGGGTCTGTGAAGCTGGAAGGCTTCGTCAGGCCCAGTCAGATCTGGCAGTGTTTCTATGGCTGGATGCCCTTCCTAACACCAACACACTCACTGGTAAAGTTTCCACTTATTTCCTTTTTTTATTTTCCTAAAATTTTCGTTATGTCTTACAACCTTTTCAATAGTCTTGACTCTGTCCATTATTTTGTTTGTGCACATGTGTGTGGGTCAGTGTTTGTGTATGTGTCTATGCATATATGTGTGCATGTATGTATGCTTGTATATATATGTGTGTGTATGCATATGTATATATGTATGTGTGTGCATCTGTATGTATGTATTCTGCATGTTTGTGTTTTTTTATGTATGTGTATATGAGCGCGTGTTGTATATGTATGCACCTCTGTCTCCTTGTGTGTGCATGTGTGTGTGGAGAGAAAAGTAGAGAAATAGATAGTTAGATAGAGAAATAGGAAGATTGGTAATATCATTCAAAGATATATTTATTAGAAAGCAATAATTTATCCATGGACATGGCCACTGGATGTTCTGAAATAGAAGATCTGTAGAGTTTTGTTGTCACTTTTGTGGAATAGCATAATGAATCCCATGTTGTCAAGAACAAATAAAAAATACTGACACAAAAGAATATATTCTTAAGAATGGATCATTGGCTATCTTTAGCAAGCAAGCGCACAATGAGCAATTTAAATTGAAATCTAAAAACAGAAAAGATTATTTATGACCATTTTTTAGTTTCTTCTCTTTTTTTTTCTTTTTTTTTTGTTATTTGTTTGTTTGCCTTTAAACTACATTTTATTAACATGGAATATGCAGCAAGACAATACAAATTAAGAAAACAAGACTAAAGAATTGACAGAGACATTTATTTTAAAAAATAGATGACTCATGGTATATTCTTGGTTTATTTAAAATATTTTGGGGTGAAAAATAAATGAAAAAGCAAAACTACTTAATCATTCCTATGTCATCATCGTCACCATCCAGACATAGAAACAAAATATCTCAAACAGTTTTAGCAATTAGGCCAGTTTGAGGTCTTTGTATTATGTCTGTTTCGCTTTTAGTCAGAAGTGGAAATAAAAATAGAATTAGCCTTTCTGTCAGTTAGGCACCATGTGTCTGACACGATTGTTGGTTGTCTACTCCAGGTTTACTGGAGACAATTACAAGCAACAGCATCAAATAAATAAAATGGTAGCATGGATTTCTTGCAGAAAGACACTGGTAGCAAGAAAATATGATAAAATAAAATCAAAACTATATGTATATATGTATGTATGTACTTACTCCTCACTACAGAAGTTGTGTCTTAGAGCTACGAAAGCAGTCAATAATTTCACATCTCCTGAGTTACAGAATCTGGAGAAGAAGGACTTGAGAGAGGATTAAAGAACACACAAACTTCTGATATGATGTCTGATCTCAACGAGAGACTAGAATTGACCTGGAGTGAGTGTACTTATATTAACCAATATTAGAACTATTAAACATCAAAGATAATTGGCTTCAATGTTTTTCAGTCATTAATTTTTTGTACACTGTTTATCACCAGTCAAAGCTGTGTGTCAGTGTGTGTGTGTGTGTGTGCATGCAAAGATAACATTAATCTGGCTTGATCTTAATTAGTTTCGTTTCTCGCCTCTATTTCAAACCTTTTTATCTTTTTTTTTTTTTTTTTGAGGTGGTGGAGTATTGAGGTTGATATTACATTTCCTTTCCTTCTTCTACATCAAATTAATTAATTACATTAATGAGATGAAAAAGAAATACAAAAAAACCATGGTAGGTATCGTCTTGAAATAACATGAAAATCACAAAGAAGTGTGTGTGAGGGAAGAGAGAGAAAAAAAAAAGAAAGAGAAAGCAGAAAGTGTGAGTGAGTAAGAGAGAGAGAGAGAGAGAGAACTGATGAAAATTGAAACCCCAATGTCATTAAAGCCAGCACTAGAAAAATGCTCAAGCCATTAACACTCTCTACCAAGACAACAATCACATCAATACCAAGCTGAGTTTTTTACCAACATTTTTACTCCGAAAATGCCAACTCTCAAATATATGCAATTAAATTCCATTTCATACAAATGCACTAATTACTTTCAGTACACATTTTTCACCAGAATTTTATCCTTCCGGAATTCACTTCCAGTCAAGATTTGTTTCCCTCCATCACTCAACCAAATGCTAACACAGTATTTTTCAAATGAAGTACTATGGTTTCCTGAGCATCACAAGATAATTATAATTACATAACATGTAGAAGACTCTTTATGTCAGCAGTTCCCAACCTGGAAACCAAGGACTCCAGGGTGTCTACAAAGTTAGTGTTGATCCATGCATTATATTCAAATTTTTAAAAGACTGCAGTGAGAAGTATAAATAATCAGTTATTGCTCATTATTTAGTTACATATATCTTGAAACCTTTAGCATTTAAATTGACCATAATTGGCCCAAATATTCTATGCATGTGTCTTATGCTAAAACTGACCAGATCAACACCTCATGCCTACCATACAATGTCATTCTAAAAATATACAATCACATCATCAAATTCTTGAAGCTACCAGATAATGCATGATTAATTCAAAACAATGAGAATAAATATGCAATACAATTGACAAAGGGTTAAACTGAGAGAGAAAACTGAAATGATTTGCTGTCAGTTAACCCTTTATGGTCTTAACCACTAACCCCCAACGTTCTGAGTTCGATTCCAAGCAGTGACCTGAAGAAGAAGAAGAAGAAGAAGAAGGTGAAGAAGGAGGACGACGTCGTCGTCGTTGTCATCATCATCATCATCATCATCATCAGACACCTGATGAAGGCTGGAGGGTATGGTATATCAGCCAAAACATTGTGTTTACAACAAACAAGACGAGGACAAATATCTGTCTAATGTAAATTATTCCTCATCTCTTAAATACAGAACTATATACATATATATATATATATATATACACACACATATATATATATATATATATATATATATATATATATATATAAAAACAGCTACCAACCTGAGGAACTGCTTACTTGCGTGTATCACACCTAGGACAACCAGCCTACCTTCTGGGTCCGGAAAGACTGTACTTATCTGTACGTCCAAGTTTTTTCTGAACAAGACCACCACTCCCCTGCCTCCCCATTGACTAGGAGAAATAAATTTCTCATAGCTATTTAGAAAAGGTGAGAATGTGTTGTGGAGAAGCTTGTAGTGAAGGCACAGACATGCGCCATTCCGGGCATTGTGACCAGCGATGTGTAACTACATCTGATGGACTGGTCGGTCACGTGATCACGTGATATATATATATATAATTCTTTGCCCTATATCCATGTTCAGTCCCTCTGCAATATGCCTTAAGCAAGTGTTTTCTACTATAGCCCTAGGCCAACCACAGACTTATGACTGAATTTGGTAGACAGAAACTGCAGTATTGTTCATCAGAAAATGACTGAAAAACATGTTTACAAAGAAGAGTTCTTTACTTCATACTTGTGCGCCAATTCTGCCATAAGAAAAGAACAGATAATACAATATGGTTGTAGGTCATAACACCCGGGCAATGCTAGGGTGCACTGCTAGTGTGTGTGTGTGTGTTTGTATAGTCAATCCAAACAAGAACCAGCAAGAAAAACAACAATGTAAGGACATGCTACAAGTACTGTATTATTGGACGCTCAGGAAAGGAAAGAAAAGAAAGAGGATTTCACATTTCAAGCGGAGCTCTTCATCAGAAATATAGAAAAAGTCCAAAGAAGGGAAGACAGAGAAAGAAAATCATCAACGATACACACGCAGTCAGATTGAAAAAAAATATATATATGCATTGCTAGTATATATACACGTATATGTACACACACTATGAGCTTCTTTGTTTCGGTAAAATAAGTCCACTTACTAGGCTTTGGTCAGCTTTGTAAGTGGATATGGTGAATTTTACTGAAAAGAGGTAAATAGATCTCAGTATGTGAGGACCTTCTTTTATCTTTATCTTTCATTTGTTTCAGTCATTAGACAGCAATCATTGGTGGGGGCGCTACCCTGAAGAGGGTTAATCAAACAAGTCAACCCTAGTACTTATTTTTAAGTCAAGTAATTATTTTTTCAGTCTATTTTTGTTGAACCCTAAATTACAGGGAAATAAACAAACCAACACTGTCAAGCAGAGGTAGAGAACAAACACAAGCAAACACACAGACATATATATATACACTTGTATACAACAGGCTTCTTTCAATTTTCCATGTACCAAATCCACTCACAAGACATCTGTTGGCCCAAGGCTATTGATAAGACATTTGTGCAACGTATCACACTGTGTGAATATTATTCTTTATCATTTCTATTCAACAGAAAGTGATAAAAGTGGCTCAATGTCTCAGGAGATCTTCACGCAGGAAACTTATCAAACTGACAGTTTCATTAAGTGCCACGTAGGAAACTTGAAACTTTCAGCCCTTGAGATGCTCTTGTAAATTTTTTGCCACATTAGAAATATCAAAAATCATGAGTGAAGAATGTTATCATTGGAAAATGTGTATCACTGAAAACTATAATAAATGGGTTGATAAGATCAGCTTTGTTGAAATTAAATACTATGAAAGTAAGTAATCATATACAACACACCAGTATATTTGAAACTGCTGGGAAAAATAAAGGTTATTATCACACAGAGAAAAGATGGTAATGGTAGTGATGATAGCTGCCTGTGGTGATAGTTGTGGTAGTGATGGTAGTGGTGGTGACAGTAGTAATAGTAGTAGTGGTGATGATAGTAGTGAGGTGGTAGAAGTGGTGGTGTTGATGGTGGAGGTAGTAGTAGTAGTAGTAGTAGTAGTAGTAGTAGTGATTGCAATGGTAGTAGTTGATAATGATGGTATATTAGTAGTGGTGATTGTAATGGTAGTGGTCATGGTGGATATTTATGAGGGTAATGATAATTGTAATGACAATTGGGTGGTAGTAGTGATGACAGCAGTAGAAGTTAAAGATGATAGTGGTTATAGTAGAAGTGATGGTGGCAGCAACCGTAGTAGTAGTAGTAGTAGTAGTAGTAGTAGTAGTAGTAGTAGTAGTAGTGGTGGTGGTGGAGCTTTGTGGTTGGGGAGACTTAACACTCAGTTTGGAAAAAGAAAATAGTTATAATTCTATGAAAAGATTATGGCGGGGAAGGAGAGAAACTATTTTGTAAAATATGGGTAACACAAAAAAAAAAAAAAGAGAAGGTTACTACCAAGTGGAAGGGGGGAAAAATAGGGCTTACCAAATACCTACAAAATTACATTGAAACACATGGTTCATATCAAGAGACACACATTTTATGATGTATTGTTAGTCTTCAAATGTTGGTATAGTTTTGCAAATAAGTCAATATTTCTTTCAATTGTGCGTTTCATTGTTATGGTTGCTTTAATATTCACTTTTCCATATCTGCATGGGTCTGGTGGAATTTGTTGAGGCAGATCTTTTTTCCCATGGGTGTGAAGCCCTTCCTGTCACCAAACCCTCACTGGTTTCCAAACAAGGTAATATTTCCCTATAACTGGACAAGTTTACATGGAAGATTGGAAATGTATGAGCCTACTGGTATTATGATGATAACACGTTTACCAATTATCACAGGATACCAAAATCAGGAAGCACAAGCACACACACACATATATGTTAATTCATATAACACGAAGATGGGAAAAAAAAGTTTTAATTGCAAATTACAACATTTGTTTCTGCACTTGATGCTAGCTATAAGTTGCTGAGTCTTTCTTCTAAATGCCTGTTTTTTTTTTAATTTTTGTTTTGTTTTCCCCATCTTTGTATTATAGTAATTCTTACATTAATCCTATACAATAGTGGAGTTCCACATGCTGATCTAATCTTGAAAATAATCTTGCTGTGAGATGACATGTATAATAGTAAAGAAGCTTTCAATGCACAATACTGAATACACATGTACACATACACACACACATAAAATCATTATCACCATTATTTTAATGTTGCGTGGGTTAGAAGGAATTTGTTGAGAGAGGTTTTCTTCAGCCGGATGCCATTCCTGTTTCCAAATAAGGTAATATTTCCCCATCACTCGACATGATTTCACAGATTAGAAACAAAGAACACAGCTTGTATGACAATAAATTTGTTTACAAAGAGACAATTACACACAAATAAGAGGGACTTGTTTCAGTTACTCTCTACCAACTCCACTCACAAGGCTCTGGGCAGCCCAATGCATACACGCACAACAGGCTACTTTTAGCTTCATCTACTAAATCCACTCACCAGACTTTGGTCAGCCTAAGTCTATAGTAAAAGACAATTACCTAAGGTGCCACACAGTGGGACTGAACCCAAAGCCATGCGGTTGGTAAGCAAACTTCTTACCTACACAGCTATACCTGTACCTATGTATTTTAATTAATCTTTTAAAGCTAAGGTCAAAAATAAAAGAATTCTGGAAATTGAGAAAAGATTTCTAACAATATTTATTTAACAAGAAAAGGAACATTTTCTGAAATGTTTCTTTTATGTATATCTATCAGATATTCAGTGCTACCATCTTGAATGAAATGGTAAACCAAGCTGAAAGAGCAACTTAATTAAAATTATCAGTCAATGTGTACAGATAGCACTGACGACCACACATGAATGTAAAAGGATGACATCAGCTGAGTGAAAACACCACATGCTGAAGTAGAAGATATCTATAGCAGTGAGAAGTGTTAGAAAAAAAGTAGAAGATATCTATAGCAGAGAGAAGTGTTAGAAAAACATAGAAAGAGGATGTGAAGTAGAATTTCAGGATGTTGGGGCTCACAGACTAAATCAGAGTTTTTATGTTGGGTTCAAAGGAATCCCCTGGGGTCTGTGAACAAAGTTCTGGGATACTACAAGATAAGATATCTTTTTATAAAATCATATAGAAATTTATTTTGAAGACAAATTTTAAAATTCATCATCATTATCATCATAGGCACAGGAGTGGCTGTATGGTAAGTAGCTTGCTAACCAGCCACATGGTTCCGGGTTCAGTCCCACTGCATGGCATCTTGGGCAAGTGTCTTCTGCTATAGCCCTGGGCCAACCAATGCCTTGTGAGTGGATTTGGTAGACGGAAACTGAAAGAAGTCTGTCATATATATGTATATATATATATATGTGTGTATGTGTTTGTGCGTCTGTGTTTGTCCCCCTAGCATTGCTTGACAACCGATGCTGGTGTGTTTACGTCCCGGTCACTTAGCGGTTCGGCAAAAGGATATCACTTGGATGACAGTGTGAATCATTTCCAACAATCATGTGAAGTCAAGGCAAGGAGACAGTAGCACATACATATATACATAACATATATATATGCATGCCTTTCCCCCCTTGGACACAAAGACCTGTTGAGGCAAGCGAAGTCGATATCGAACCTCATCCGACGACAGGCACCCATGCCAACCCCCTTTGCTTGCGAAGACATGTTGGGGCAAGTGAAATCGAAATCGAAATTGAACCAATCCTATGACTGGCACCCGGCAGATGCCAGGACCCCTGGACTGGTGGTACGTAAAAAGCACTATTCGAATCGAGGCCGATGCCAGCGCCACCTCAACTGGCTTCCGTGCTGGTGGCACGTAAAATGCACCAATCCGACCGTGGCCGTTGCCAACCTCGCCTGGCACCTGTGCGGGTGGCACGTAAAAAGCACCCACTACACTCACGGAGTGGTTGGCGTTAGGAAGGGCATCCAGCTGTAGAAACATTGCCAGATAAGACTGGAGCCTGGTGCAGCCTTCTGGCTTCCCAGATCCCCGGCCGAACCGTCCAACCCATGCTAGCATGGAGAATGGACGTTAAACAATGATGATGATGATAACACATACACATATACATAGGCACAAGAATGGCTGTGTGGCAAGTAGCTTGCTTACCAACCACATAGTTCCGGATTCAGTCCCACTGCATGGTACCTGAGGCAAGTGTTTTCTATTATAGCCTTGGGCCAACGAAGCCTTGTGATGCAACAACCCATCATAAAAGATGCCACTGATACAAGCAGTTAGTATATAGCAAACACTCACAACACAATACATACAGACAGATAGAAACTGAAAGAAACTCATCGTATATATGTGTGTGTGTGTGTGTTTTTATCCCCCCAACATCGCTTGACAACTGATGCTGGTGTGTTTACATCCCTGTAACTTAGTGGTTCGGCAAAAGAGAGCGATAGAATAAGTACTAGGCTTACAAAGAATAAGTCCGGGGTCGATTTGCTTGACTGAAGGCAGTGCCCCAGCATGGCCAGTCAAAATGACTGAAACAAATAAAAGAAAAAACATAGACACAGAAGTCTGGTGTAGTCTTCTACCAGGCCAGCTCCTGTCAAACTGTCCAGCCCATGCCAGCATGGAAGATGGACATCAAATTATCATCATCTTCATTATCATTAATGTCCATTTTCCAAGCTAGCATGGGTTGGATGGTTTGACAAGAGCTGACAAGCCAGAGAGCTGCATAAAGCTAAAATTATCAGTTTTGGCATAGTTTCTACAGCTGGGTGCCATTCCTAACATCGACTTTACTGAGTGTACAGGCTACTTTCTATGTGGCACCAGCACAGATGTCTTTTACATGGTGCCACCAGCATGGATGCTTTTCATGTGATGCCAGTAGAGGTGCTTTTTGCATGGTGCCAGCACAGGTGCTCTTTACATGGTGCCAGTACCCATGAGCTCACTAGACAAAGACCTCTCAGCTGAGAGAGGGAGTGGAACCAATAGATTATGATAGAGGATCAAGGAGATATTTGGCTACCTCTATAAAACAAAGGAGAGGAAGATGGGAGAGAGTTATTTTTTTTCTCAGCTTTGTTGTTCACACATATAAACATTATGCATCCAGTGGAGCATGCTCACTTAATTTCTAAATAAACCAATATTTTCACTCAGAGATGTTGAGTTACTACGCATTAAATTTCAGTTCTCTTACATTTTTAAATGTGCTTATGAATGCCAGCATGGAAAACATGATAATAATGATGATGAAAAAACATATACATGCATATGTGTATAGGTTTGTTTGGTGATACAAACAAGAAAATACAACTTAAAACATGAGTATATATATTTTTTCTTAGGAGTGGCTGTGTGGTAAGTAGCTTGCTAACCAACCACATGTTTCCGTGTTCAGTCCCACTGCGTGGCATCTTGGGCAAGTGTCTTCTGCTATAGCCTCAGGCCGACCAATGCCTTGTGAGTGGACTTGGTAGACGGAAACTGAAAGAAGCCTGTCGTATATATATATATATATATGTATGTGTATGTGTTTGTGTGTCTGTGTTTGTCCCCCTAGCATTGCTTGACAACCAATGCTGGTGTATTTACGTCCCCGTCACTTAGCAGTTTGGCAAAAAGAGACCAATAGAATAAGTACTGGGCTTACAAAGAATAAGTCCCGGGGTCGACTTGCTCGACTAAAGGCGGTGCTCCAGCATGGCCGCAGTCAAATGACTGAAACAAGTAAAAGAGAGAAAGAGAAAGTTACAGAGTGACTCAAGGCCTGGAATTTCATGTGGCCCTTGAGTCACTCTATAACTTCCATCAATTAATAATAAAATATAGAGACAGAGAGAGAAAGAAGGGAGGTGTATGCGTTGGAAGTAAAGAAACAGTAAAGCAGAGAAAGAAGACAGTCAGTTGTTATGTGTTAGAAGAGTGCCAGTGTGAGTGGAGATGAGGAGGATGGGGAAAAATAGTTGTCTGGAATAACATTATTAGGTAAGCGACCCAGTCATTGCCAATAGTTTACCATAGATAATTGCAAGACAATGTAAATAATAGCTAACCACCAGCAATATTACCCCTCTCAGTGGCAGGCCTGTATTGGCTTTAAAGGTTATATGTTCTAAATTAACAACTTTCCAAGGGTCATGCTGTCAGGGTTCATATCCTAACAATCTCAAATAGCAGCTAATCTTGTGTAAATTACAAATTTGTTCTGCTTTAGAATATATGGTACCCACCATTCACCAGCAACACACCCATGCATACGCGCACACACACTCACACACAAACACACACATACGTGCACACATTGTGTTACTAAAATATTCTGTAATAATCTTATAAAGCTGATGTTTTCAGACAAAGAAAAGGACATCCTCTGAAACATATTTGGCAAATTCAATTAGGCAAATTCAGTCGGCGTGGAACAGTATAAATACACAAGACTTTAGTTTATGAAGTGTGGGTGTGGCTCTGTGGTTAAGAAGTTTGCTTCCCAACCATGTGGTTTCAAGTTCAGTTCCACTGCACAGTACCTTTCACAAGTGTCTGCTACTATAGCCCTGGACTAACCAAAGCCTAGTGAGTGGTTATGGTAGATGGAAACTGAAAGAAGCCTGTTGTGTTAATTGTGTATGTGGGTGTGGTTATCCTTGCCCTGACAATGCATGACAGCCATAAATGAATTCCACAGTCACACAAGCAGTGTCTCTTTACTTGCAAACAGAAGGGTGACAACAGGTAGATCATCTGGCCATAGAAAGATCTGTTGCAACGAATTCCATCTGACTTATGCAAGCACTAAAAAGCAGATGTTAAAATGATAATATATACACAAGGTTGAGTATGTATGCACTGAATGTGTGCATCTGCACACATGCACACACACATGATGTCATAAGACTTTTAAAGGCCTTTAAGAGAACATGAAATAATTCCTTTTTGGAATAGTGGAACAAAAAGCACACATAATGCTGTTATTCATAAGATTTATGTGTGCTTCAAGATTTGTATGTGTGTGTATATATATATATACATACATATATATATATATATATATATATATATAAGCATGTGTGTATCAGGAAGAGGGAGTAAAAAAGAAACAAGTGGGGAAAACAAACTTAAATACATTGTTTTATTGTAGTTAATTGTACAGATAACAATTCAAAATGGGTGTTTACAGGTTAACAATACACTTTATTTTAATAGAAACTTTATTTCTTTCAAATTAAAAAAAAAATACCATTTGAAGCCATTAACTACTTAAAAAGTAATGAAGTAATAATACTAAACTAGTTTTAAACAGTGTAAAAAGCTTCATCAAAGTACACCATTATATATTATCATCACCAACATGATCATCAGCAACAGCATCACCATCATCATCATCATCGTTTTAACATTCACTTTTCCATGCTTGCATAGGTTGGAAGGAATTCAATAAGGCAGAATATTTATGGCCAGATGCCCTTCCTGTTGCCGACTGTTCCCCCCCCCCGATTCTAAGTAACTTGATATTTTCCCTTGCCCAGACAGATTTTCATATAAGAGTGAAAACAAACAATATCAATTGTATGATGGTGACATTCCCTTACAACTATCACGCAACATCAAGATAAGGAAACAAAAACACACACAAATATAGACATAAAAAGCACTCGTGCAGGTAACATGCAATAGACACCCACTACACTCTTGGAGTGGTTCGCATTAGGAGGCATCCAACTGTAGGAACCAGGCCAAAATCAAACTGGAACCTGGTAGCTGACACTAAATCATGATTATGTGTGTGTGCGTGCGTGTGGATATATATATATATATATATATATATATATATATATATATATATATATATATATATATATATATATATATATATATATATATAGAATGGTTGTATACTGTCAATCTAACAAGAACGTGACAGTAGGGGGTACACCACCGTTGTATAGCCTTAGGAGGCATCGAACGCCTCCTGACAGGAGGCGTTCTGTCACGTTCTTGCTAGATTGACAGTACACAACCATTCTATCGCCCTACCACCGTACATCTCTCTACGAGAAATTTAGAAATTCAATATTTCTTATATATATATATATATGTATATATATATATATGTATGTATATGTACATATATATATGTATATATGGACTATGTATATATATATGTGTGTGTGTGGTGTGTGTGTGTGTGTGTGTGTATATATATATATATATATATATATATATATATTGGACATCTATTGAGACCTTTCGACATTGCATGTTTGGTCCGTCAGGGATGCCCCCTCTCGTCGCTTCTACACATATTGACTCTCAAGCCATTAATGCAGAAGCTGGCAACTCTGAGGGGCATCCCACGAGAAATGGGATGCAGGACGAGCGTCTGCATACGCGGACGACGTCACCATCATACTGTCTAGCCACGAGTACATCGAGCTGGTCGGTGAGACACTGCAAGACTACGAAGTGGTGACATGTGTGAAAATCAACCGGGAAAAGTCAGTGGGCTTGCGGCTCAGCACCTGGAGAAACAAGCCCATGCTGTCCACCAGCACCTCTGACGTGGGACACTGGACCGACGGTCCGGTCGAGTTGCTCGGGGTCTGGTTTGGTCCGGACCTCCAAATGGAGAACTGAAACGAGATAATGAGTATGGTGGTCACTCTCGCCCGGCAATGGGCCGAGAGGAAACTGTCGAACATGGGCATTGATGAGGAATACCTGACCCGCCTGTTCAGGATGGCTTTCGGGCCAGGACCTATGGACAACTTCCAGAGGTCCCTGGCCTGGCAGTGCTACCGAGAAGCGCTACCCGTTCGGGATAAGCTCTAAAGACACAGCTCAAGAAACACGGGGCCGACCTGCCCGAGATGTGGTCAGAGCGATGAAACCATTCTGCACACACTCATGCAGTGTCCAACCATTTCCCACCTGTGGGTTTATGTCGAACGATTGCTGTCACGTGTGGGATGAGTTGGTTTATCAGCCAATGCTATCATCAATATCATCACGCCTCCTTCCTTCAAACGGGAAGGAAGAGCTATTTTCATCATACTTGTTGACAAACAACGGCAGTAATTTTATTCAGTTGAATACACATCATTGGTTGAAATTACCAAAATACGAGAACTTTAAGGTGAAATAACTTCGTAAATATATGTTTTTCTCAAAAATGCTAAGAGTAAAAGATATTTTATATGACACATTCTACCAGTGTCCGAAGTTTTTAAAGTGTTTAGTTACAAAAATTTATTTTTTAAATCTGTAGGTCAAAAGGTAAAGATCCAAAACTAGTATTCATTAAAAAGACAATTTAATAAAAAAAATGATAAATTAAAAATTAATATTAATTACAAAGAAAACAAAAAACATTAATTGAGGAAGTAAAAAAGACCAATATTAAAAATGAAAGGGAAACAAATGATAATACTAATTAAAAAGGAAAGAAAAACCAATATTAATTTAGGTGAGAAAAATATTAATTAAAAAAGTAAAAAAATCTAAAGACCATTGATAAAAAGGTATGGCTTAACAACATTAGATATAATGATCTTTAAATGTGGCACATGGCCACAGTTTATGAGGAAGGGAAGAGTTAATTAAATCTGCTCTACTCCATGGGCAAGGTTTATATTATTAACCCCACCCCATAAGGATGAAAAGCATAGTTAATTCAGAGGGAATTTGAAAAGAACATGAAATACAGCAAGGTGGGGGGGGTTTGCCTTTTTTTATGAGAGTTCTAGTGATTCTGTCAGTCCACCATTCTAACTACTATGAATATATTAATAAATATAAAACACATATATCTTTCATGTCTGTAATGTAGCCGTGATTATAGTAATCTTTTTGATGTCTATAGTATAACCGTAGTTTCGGCCATATCTTTCATGTGCACAGAGTAGCCATAGTACAACCTCTTCTCACTAATTGCACAACCAATCACAATATAAAAGTTCCTCCTTATGGTAACCAATCACAATCCAATATCTGTCTTTTATCTCAACCTACATAGTATTCATGCGTTTCTCCTCAAGCTATAAAAGTAAATAAGTGAATTGTCGAGATGACCTCCATCAGTAGTTTCATTTTTATATTCATTCATTAATACCCTAAATTTTATCTTACTTTGATGTCACCACTGAAGATAACTACATACTTGGCTGAATATGTAGTTAATCTTAACTCTTTCTGACCATTTGACAGATGTCTAATAATGTTGACCCAGCATGAAACTACATTCATACTAAGCAATGTCTCCCCCTATACCACTCGGTATGCTTTACCACCTAGCAATAAGTCAGCCAACTGGTTGGAAATTAGCTTGTTTTATGTAAGCTCCCCCTGGCAGTAAATGTACTTCACACCTGACTCATCTAAGTAAGCAGAGCATGCCCATTGATATCCTTTACACAACCAAAGGTCAAAACCTCTAAACACACACAATTAGCTTCCTTCAGTTTTCATCTACCAAATTCACTCAGAAGGGCTATAATAGAAGACACTTGCCCAAGGTACCAAGTAGTGGGACTGAACTTGAAAGCATGAAGTTAAGAAACAAGCTTTTTAACCATATAGCCCAGCCTGTTACCTTGATTTTTTTAGTTATTATGAGAGTTTGTTAAATTCAAAAGTGTGAGTTGTTTTGCTTGCAGACATAGACTATATCTCAGATTAAATTATTCAATATTTCCCTCTTCTTTTTCCTACTTTAAGAAGGTATGTGTTGAGAGAACCCTAGCTGCTATTTCTAGCAGGTCAAATGACTTCATAGAAGCTCCTTTATTTTATTGAATAAATCTAGGGTTTTATCAGTGTTAATAAGTTTGTTCTTTTAATCGGGGTGGGGCAGTTTTCCTGTGGTAATAATAGATTCTTTTATGATCCTTTTTGTCTATTATTGAAGGGCACTGGAATGGCAGAATTATTAGGGTACTGGGGAAAGTGCTTTGCAATATTTGTTCATACTCTTTACACTGAACAGAAATCCTACTGAAAGTGACATACTGAACTGGTAATTTCCTCGGAAGGATTTGAACTTGAAGTAAAAATAACATGAAATATTTTATCTGACATTCCCAGAACTCTGTCACCTCACCTACCCTTTTTATAGTTGGAGTTAACTGGAACTTTTGTAATTATCAGCATTTTCAGAGCTAAATTTTTGCTGAATGAACATAAAAATAAGGGCTTGTTTAAAGAAGTTTGTAATGACAGATATTTCCACTAAAAAGAATTTTCACCACACCCACTGAAATACATACCTTGATTATAGAGTTTCATATACACTAATGAGGTTATCACTAAAAAAGACAAATACACAATTCTAAGATTGGGAATTTGAGACTCCTGCTGAGTTGATGTATGGACTTAAGAACCAGGTTAGCTTCAGGCTTATGTATTTGTTCTTTTATTGTGCATTTTTTGCTGCCGACAACCACAATACCCACAAACCTGAAGAAAAGAGTTTGCTGTTACTTGTACCATGTCTGGTAAAGAAGGGATATAATGGAGAGATCATCAAAATCCCTTAGGATCAGATATGGACAAAGCGAGTGATTTTAATGGAATTTTGGTGATCTTTGGAATTTTGCAGACACCACTGATGCCACATTCCCTGTAAGACAACAGCAAGAGAAGTGCATGGCTAAAAGTGAGCTAGCATTCATTAATCTAGAGAAGGCCTTTGATAGCCTCCCACTGCAATTTGGTTGTCTCTATGAAAGTAGCAGTAGATGAATGTCTTAGAGGCAGCCAGCACAGTGGAAATCAGCAATGAGTTCAGTGATGAATTTAGTATGCAGGCAAGAGTATATCAAAGCTCACTTCTTAATTCATTATAATCTTCTAAGCTATAACAGAGATATTTATGACGAGCTACCCATAGGTGGCCATAGCTGATGACTTAGCTCTTACAAAAGTATCTGTAGTTATTGAGGCTGAAATTCCAGACATAGAAGCAGAATCGAGAACTGAAAGGCCTTAAAGAAAACATGACACTTATAGCATCAAGGAAATGGCCATTTCTGTCAATAGAAAAGGGGTTGGTAGAAATTCTATAAGTTGTGCCAAGTGTAGACACACATTAGGTTTAGTGGGATAACAGGCAGATTATCAAAGATTATCATATGAAGATTGACTTCAGTTTATCATATGACGATTGACTTCATATGCTGCAGGTGTATGATACAGGGCAAAACGCACAGTATCAGTGTTACAAAAAGGCACCCAATACTCTCTGTAAAGCAGTTGGCATTAGAGAAAGCCTCAACTGTAGAAGCCATACCAAAGCACACGTTGAAGATTGATGCAATCCCCCCAGCTTGCTGGGTTACATTAAATGATAACGATGATAATGATGTGCATGTTTATGTGCATGTACATTTATATGTATTCATACATATATGTACATATGTGTGTGGTGGCGGTGGGTAATATAATATATCAGAAATTCATCACATAAAGGTGGGATTTCTTTGATGTTTACAGATTATGATGATGTGGAAATAAAAAAAGGGTGTTGGTGGTGTTTATTAGTCATGGAGTCAGTATGACAAGAGAGGAAGAGGAAGACTATATATATATATATATATATCAACATTGTTTTTGTTTCTGGGAGTGGAGTTGATGTTGGCATTTGTATTAATCATCATGATAAGCATAGTACTGTTATAACCATTGCTACTAATAGTAGTGGTGGTGATGGTAGCATCATGGTGGTAGCAGCAGCAGCAGCAGCAGCAGCAGTAGTAGTAGTAGCAGTAGGTTTTGGGGGTGTTTTTTTTCAATGCACAATCAAAAATGGAAGTGCAGCACTTATGATTATTTACAGAGCTTCTGAGACTGATGAGATGAAGAATTAAAGAGCTGTTATCCCCAAACCAAAAATCTAGCCCCAATGTTTGCAACAGAATAATCCCTGCTAAAAGGACTCAAGACCCAGGCAGCGGTGTTAAATGTTAGAGATCATTGTTGATGTCATTGCTGTCATTTAACCCCTGGTCAGCAGCCCTGACCAAACAGACAAGCAATGTAACCAAAGACACTCGGTGCCCATCCTGATTATATTTTTTTTCTAAGACATGGTGAAATCCAGGACCATGTGATCTAATGTGTTCTTTTCTAAGATGGTATAGTGTAAGTTAGGGGAGATTTGGTTGCTATTTCTAACAAAGTTAATGACTACATAGAAGCTTTTTTATTGGCTCGTGGAGATAATGGAGTTTAGTGGAGAAGGTGATTATGGTGGTAGTGGTGTAGTTAACAGTGCCATGTTCTTTTTGTGATAGTTGCTGTTGTTTAGCTCTAAGCCAAATCTAATTAGGCAACCCCATGGTCACAGGCATTTTATATCAATGACAAATCTTGTCCTTTTGTATGTCTAAGGCATCATCAGATGTGTCCATCTTTTTAAGGCAGCAGGAATGTGATTTGAGAGAATTTAGCTCCTAAAATTGAGTAGATCAAGTGATCACACAACAGGTAGTTTCATTGGTTTGAATGTTATATAGTGTTTAGTTATAGTAGTGGTGGTGGAGTAGGTAGTGACAATGGTGGTGGTGGTGGTTAGTGATGGAGTGGTAGTAACAGTAGGGACAATGGTAGGGATTGTTGTGGCAGAGCTGTATAGTAGTCATGGTGTTGGTAGTGCTTGTGATTGTTGTGCTAGTGTCTGTGGTGTTGCCGTCAAAAATGGATACTGTTGTTGCTTGCTCTGTTCAAGCAAATCTATGATCAATCACATTCCAGCCTTAACCATCTCATTTCATACATCTTTCCAATTAGATATTTGCATGTTTTGTGAAAATCTTGGATATCACTTGCTATTTTTCATTCCACAGTTAAACTAAATTTGTTATATATAAATTTAAATATGCATACATAATAGGCGCAGGAGTGGCTTTGTGGTAAATAGTAGCTTGCTTACCAGCCACATGGTTCTGGGTTCAGTCCCACTGCGTGGCACCTTGGGCAAGTGTGTTCTACTATAGCTTCGGGCGACCAAAGCATTGTGAGTGGATTTGGTAGACGGAAACTGAAAGAAGCCCATCATATATATGTATATATATATATGTATGTGTGTGTATATGTTTGTGTGTCTGTGTTTGTCCCACCAACATTGCTTGACAACCAATGCTGGCATGTTTACGTCCCCGTAACTTAGCAGTTCGACAAAAGGAACTGATAGAATAAGTACTAGGCTAACAAAGAATAAGTCCTGTGGTCGATTTGCTCAACTAAAGGCGGTGCTCCAGCATGGCCACAATCAAATGACTGAAACAAGTAAAAGAGTAAAAAAGTATAATAGGCACAGGCATAGCTGTATGGTTAAGTTTGCTTCACAATACAAAATCATGGTCTCAGATTCAGTACCACTGCACACCAGCTTGTGCAAACATCATTCTACTGTAAACCAGAGTGAATCAAAGCCTTGTGACTGGATTTGGCAGATGGAAACTGAAAAAAAGCCATCATCAATCGATCAGCAAACAGATTAACTGATAAAATAGGCAGAGATGTAATGTGTGTTTATTTACATTTGCTCTTTGCCAAAAATCATTCAATTACAGATAATGATGTTGCTGTCATTTCCTCATGCTGGTTTTGTGCCTTTGAAGACATGTGATAAAATACCATATCCTTGACTTGTAAAACAGGTAAGTGCTAATGACAGGAAAGATAGGTTGTGAAACAATACCTCAATAACATTTTTATCTAATCCATACCAGTATGGAAAATGAAAATAAAAATAAATGAATGAATGAAATATATATATATATATATATATATATATATATATATATAAAGGGAAATTTTATGAAAAAAACAAAAGACGAAGACAGGTGGTGTACAAAACAAACAGATGTATTAGTATAGCACTCAGGAATAGGAAAAGTCTTTTACATTTCGAGCCTACGCTCTTCTACAGAAAAGTAAACAGAAAAAACAAGGAGAGAAAAAAAATTTGTGTAGTGGCTAATGATCTATCATACAAGATAACTGTCCAATCATGTCCATAGGAGACCATCACTAACTATTAGACAAGTCAGCCATGCCTATGCAAATATTTAAATCAGGGTGCAGTATATATGCATATACACATACATACAAATAAACATATGAACCTACACACACATACATATATTCATAAACATATCATCATCATCATTTAACATCATGTCCCATACTGGCATGAGTTGGTTGGGTCAACAGGATCCAACTAACCTGAGGGCTGCTTTAGCAAGGTTTCTACAGCTGGATGCCCATCCTAATGTTAACGAAGATGCCGACAACCGCTCGGTTCAAAGTCTCTCTTGACCAGAAATGGCCTGAACTCTTTGTATGACCACCCTCCCTATACATAGCTCCCTGTCCCTCTACATGGCCTTGCTTTGGCTTTTTGAGCCAATAAAAATTGAATTGAAAATTGAATTGAATTGAACTTTACAGAGTGTACTGGGTACTTTTTCCATGGCACTAGCACGAGTAGGGTCACCAAGTAACTAACAAGACGAGACCCCTTGACAGAGTGGGGAGGAGTAATATTAAGAGAGGTGACTTTGTGCCATGTGTAGAAAGGCTCAAGTAGGAAAGGGATACAAGATGGTGGAGATGAAGTATCTGTGTATGGATAGAGAGAGAATCGAGTATGGCTGGATGGGTAGGTAGGTCTGTGAGAGTGTGAAAGGAGTATACATTAACATATACTGGCCAATTTCAGAAAACTGAACCTCAAAGAGATGCAGGAGAAGACCATCCAACCTATACAAGCATGGAAAACAAAATGGACATAATGATGATGGCAATGATATACAAACCTACATGTATATTCATACACACACATATGTAGGTAAACATACACAGATATATGCACATATACAAACATGCATATATATATATACACACACACATTTGTATATGTATATATAAATACATATACAGATAGCAAAATCAATAGAATGTCAGACAAAATAATTTCTTATTCCCCCTCCCTTTAGTTATTGTATTTATTTTGAGATGCTCTGTGTTTCTTTCAATTACTTTAAATATAACAAAAAATTTAGCAAAATAACTTGGTTACCATTAAGCTAGTGTTAGGATACACAAATTATGACTCAGGTTTGGTGGAAGATTTTAATTCAAAGCTTATGAAAACAAGACATTTGTACTCAGAACCAGAACCGGTTTCAGCCAGGTTGGTAATGAAAGGGTCAAATCATATGATCCTGCAGGTCTGGCAATTGTCATCTGTAACATGGATTGAGGAGCTAACTTCTCTCTATAAGTCCCAAGCTCAACCATACTTTAATCCAAGAAAGCCAGTACTATTTAGCAACTATTCCAATAATAATGAGTATAAAATTGTACGTGCATTTGGTGTCCCAGATTTATAAGCAATATATATTCATTTTTTTGTTTTGCCATTTTCCTATGATAGCATGGCTTGGACAAGTTTATAGTAAAGCATAGTTTTAAAGATGGATGTCCTTCCAGTTGCTAACTCTTATCAGTTTTTCAAATAACGGATTACTTATCTTTGGAAGTATGGAACTACAAGATGATTTGTTAGCAAGGAATGCCAACAAATGTTAAAATCTGATTGCTCAAGACTTTCATGCAAAGAATTGGAATATAAACCTTCACAGACACACACACACACTTATACATACACACAGTACTCACTGCAGGTTTCCATACAAACCTGAAGCCACTTACTCAAGGCCACTGTAATATAGAATTTGAGACTATGAATAACAAAGTAACAAAATGAACTCCATATCTACACAAGCATGTATGTAGAAATGAATATATGGACGAATGAATGAACATATAGAGTATTTCAATAAGTTTAGACCAAATACACCATTATGTTGAACTTAATAATTAAGTTAATAATGAAAACAGGATAGCAAAATTAGGACACAAAGGAAGGGTTTAAATAAACAAGGAAACTACATACATATGTATGTATTTATGTTTTTCATTCAGAGATGTAATTAGTGCTCAATATAGATTTGTAATGGGAGAGGGAAGAATTATTCAGTGTGTGTATGTGAATATGTGGATGTATAAGTAGTGTGTGTGTGTGTGTGTGAATATGTGTGTGTGAATATGTGTGTGTGTAGGGGGCACAAGCATAGTTTCACACAAGCCATGATCTCGGTCTCTCAGTAAACATCACACAGCAACACATGGTCTGCATTTAATTGACATTATGAGAACATCATACATAGATGACCCTCTCTCTCACTCACACACACACACACACTAATTAATATGGATATAAACTGATAATTAGGTATATTACAACCCCCAATTTAAGCTAGAAGAGAGCAACAGACCAGAAACGCTGACTTGATAAAGACCTGTTTATTTTCTTTCAAATTACTTGTAATGATTAACATTATTTTACACTGAAAATATTAACAGTTAAATTCATATCTTTACTTATACGTATTATTATTATTATTATTATTATTATTATTATTATTCCTCCTCCTCCATCACAGAGTCTTCAGAGCTGCCTGCACTGCATACTCTTTTGATACTAACCCATCTGAGTGTGTTCCTAGTTCTCTAATACAAAGTTTTTGATTTTTAAAGTAATCTAAATTAAAATCTATCAAAATTCCATGTTAGTTTATGTGCCAAACATAAATTAAAATAGCTTAAAAATTATAAAATTATTTCAATAAATTCTTCATCATTTTTTAAATTACTTGAAACAAAGGTGTGTTCATTTTTTAATTTGTTTCAGTCATTAAACTACATCCATGCTGGGGCACCATCTTTTTTTTTTATTTATTTAAGTCAAGTACTTATTCTACAAGTCATTTTTTGTTGACCCACAAAGCTACAAGAACTGAAGTAAGCCGACACCAATTGTCAGATGGTTGTGGGTGGAGACAAACACAAACACACACATGCATGCATGCGCACGCACAAGAATTTAGAAATTTTGAGAGAATGTGAGATAATTTGCTTTTAATTGTAGAACTCAAAATAGATAACCCTGTAAATAATTGCATGTAAATATTGGGTCAAAAATCCCTTTTGGATACAAAAGGTCAAAGGCAGCCTTCTAGGTATCAAATCCACTCAACAAAGCATTGGTCAACTTGAGGCTATAAGTAGAAGATACTTGCCATAGGTGACTTAACCCCAAACTATGGGGGTTGCAAAGCAAGCTTTTTAACCACACAACTAAACTAATTAAGACAAACTTACAGTAACAATGCAACATTTTTCACTGTTGTTCAATTGCTATCATCAATAATATTAATATGCTAACTTTTTGTTTTTGTATGTACCTGTTGTGTGCGTCACACTTACTTCAAAGAAGTGGCAAAGCAAGAGAGAGGAGGACAGAAAGGAAGTAAGAGAGGGAGAGTGAGGAAGTGAGAGAAAAGGGGAGAGTGAAGGAGAATATGAGAGAGTGAGAGAGAAAAAGAGAATGAAAGAGAGAGTGAGTCGTGACGTCATTCATGTTGTATTTTTAAAAGTTTCAGAAATGAAGTAAGAGAGAAAGAGATAGTGAGTGGTGACAACATTCGTTTTGTGTTTTTAAAGGTTTCAGAGAGGACTTAAGAGAGAAAGAGAGAGAGAGTGAAAGAGACATTGAGTGGTGACGGCGTTTGTTTTGTGTTTTAAATGTTTATCACATCGCAAGAGAAGTAGATACATAGATACATATACATATTGTTAAATCAAAAGAAGGAGAGAAGAGGGACACAAAGAAAGAGACAGAGAGAAAGTGAGAGAGACAGTAGATACATAAATCCAAAGAAAAGTTCATACATAGATACATACACACAGAAAATATTGGATTTCACTTTTCATTACCACACAAGGATAAAATTAACTCACAAATGGCTGAGTACTCCATAGACATGCATAGCATTGTGGTTCTCAGCAGAATTTAAACTCAGACAGTCATAATATACAAACATTTCTCATGGCACCAGTACACTGTTTACTGATGCTTACATTTTTTTATGTTTTAAGTGAATTTTTGACAGGTCCAGCTAGTCTTAATGAATATAGATTACATGCATACACAAATATACATACACAGGCAGGGATGTGTAGTTAAGAAGCTCACTTAGCATCCATGCAAGTCTGAGTTCAGTCCCATTGCACAGCACCTTGGGCAAGTAGCTTCTACTAAAGCCCCAGGTTGACCAATGCCTTATGAGTGAATTTGGTAGAAGGAAACTGTGCAAAGTCCATTATACATACACACATACACATACATAATGGGCTGCCACGCATCTGTGCATGTATGTATGCATATATATATATATATATATATATATATATATATATGCATATATATATACTCATAAAGTAAGGATAAAAATTACATTAATGATAATTATCAAGTAGTCAGCATGGAAAAAGCAATTTATAGCAACTTATGTATTAAATTAACATTTTATATATTAAATTACATATTAAATTTATATATATATATATATATGCAAGTGTGGGTGTGTGTTTCTGTGTGTGGATGGGTGTTTCTGTGTGTGTGTGTGTGTGTGTGTGTGTGTTTCTTATGCTTGTCTCTCATCACCACTTGACAACCAGTGTTGGTTTCTTTATATCCTCATAACTTAGCAGTTCAGCAAAAGTATTAATGGTGATTTGTATAGCTAAAACCCTTCAAAGCAGTGCCTCAGCATGGCCACAGTGCAATGACTGAAACAAATAAAAGAGGAGACACAAACATACACACAGAAGTATCACACATAGAAACCTACACATAGAAAGAAACAGGCATACACACACACATACATACAAGCATATATATAGATATATATATAGATATATAAGCAGGCATAAACACTCATACATGCCAACCCACACATGCAAACATACATCTGCACACAGGCTTGATAACATGTACCATGCTTTTGCTGTTTTAGGTACCTCCGTAGTCAGAAGCAGATATAGACACCTTCTCAGTCCCATCATCCTTGCCCCAAGGGAGCATCAAAGATGTGACAGCTGGAAGGAGAGAGGACTGCACCGTCAACTGGTTGGTTCTTATTTTTAGCTGAGAAGACTGGCGCAATATGATATGAAAAGCTTGCTTAAGGACATACATAAATTTACATACATACATGCACACACAAAAAAAAACACACATGCACATAGATACACACATACAGAGATACGCACACATATTCACACACAGATAAACACAGAAATGCATAGACACATACAGAATCAGTATTTACTACCATCAGTCTAAAATACCATATTACAACTTAACATCTGCAAAACCAATAAAAAGCAGCCATGACAACACCACCATCCGTGCCCTCTTTCTTGACACCAGTTTAATATTGTTGTTAACATTGTTGTCGCTGCTGTTAGTAGTGAAAGTTATTTCCCCAAAACTATACTGCTAGTACTTTTACTACCACCACTACTATCATGGCCCCCAACAACTACCATTAATGCCATCAACATGTTTTCTCAGTATACAGCATATGTATAAGCACATGTGTGTGTGTGTGTATTCCCACACATATATCATCATCATTATTTGACGCCCTTTTTTTCCATGCTGGCATGGGCTGGACAGTTTCACAAGAACAGACAAGCTTGAGGGCTCCACCAGGTTTTATATCTGCTTTGGCATGGGTCCTACAGCCAGATGTTCTGGTCAATATAAAGATCCTTACCCATGAACAAAAAAAATCAACCAGCTTGGGGGGTGTTAACAAGTGTGTGGAAAACAAATACGAAAAAAATAATGCATGCTGACGACCCTGGGGGTGGGGAGGGAACTTTCAGAAAATTCACAAGATCCGATTTTTCCATAATAAATGGAAAAATTTTCCGGGTAAAATGGATATATATTGATTTTTTTTTTTATGGAATCCTATGCTTTTGGTTATGGAGAATCAGATTCTGAAACAAAAATTTTCAAAAATCACATTTTCAAAATTTCATTTTTTGTGAGATTTGTCTGTTATTTCTAGCATGTGGATAGCTGGCTTGAAGGCCAGAGGGAATATTTTCTTTTTTTACCTTGTTGAAAAATTGAAATTTTACAAGCTTTTTCAGAATTATAATCTTCATATTTTTCTATGTATTTCACCAAAAAAAAATCTGGAAAAAGTGAAAAATGAAAGGGGGAGGGGGGAATCGAAATTTTGAAATTGCAATTTTTGAAAATTTTTTTTTCAGAATCAGATCCTCCATAACCAAAAACGTGGTATTCCGTACGCTTTCCACACACTTGTTAACACCCCACAGGCTGGTTAATTTTTTTTTTTTGTTCCCAGGTGAAGGTCTTTATATTGACCAATGCTCTTACTTATATCAACCACTTAACAGACAGAGTGTACTAGGTAAATTTTATGTAGCACCAGTTCTGGTGAGGTCACCAAGTACCCGCAAGAGAGATATATATGTGGTTTCAGATTAGATAGAACACTCTACAATTGACATTTTTTCTCTCTGACAGCTGCAGAAGAAGTGCCAAAAACAAAAGCAGCCACTCTATATCACCTTCATTGACCTCACAAAGGCTTTCGACCTACTTAGTACGTCAAGAATGGCTGTACTCCAAGACTTCTCAGGACAGTCCAATTGTTCCATGTGGATACGAAAGGTGTCATTTAATTTGATGGCTCTTCTTCAGAGACATTCAACATATGCAGCAGTGTGAAACAGGACTGTGTGCTTGCTCCCATCCTGTTTGGATTCTTTTTGTAATCATACTGAAACATGCATTTGGAATGTGTCTATCTCCATACTAGATCAAGCAGGAAACTGTTTAGTTCAGTCAAGGCTGAAAGCAAAATCCAGGGTTTGTCAAGTACTCATCAGAGAAATGCTGTTTGCAGACAACACAGCATTGGACAGGACACTGAGGAACAAATGCAGTACCTTGTGAACAAACTCTCAAAGGTCTGCCAGGAATTCAGCATGAAGAAAACCAATATACTGGACTAAAGTGTCAAGCACCCTGCCACCTTCACTAACTACAAGTTGGAGGTAGTCCATGAATTCACCTAGCTCGGTTGTATCATTACTGATAATCTCTCCTTGGACCATGAAATCAGCAGGCAAGTTGGACAAGCACACCTCCTCATTTGCCAGGCTGACAAAAAGAGTCTGGAAGAACAGAAAATTAACAAACACTCAGAATGCTGTCAACAAAGCAAGTGTCCTCAGTACACTACTTTACAGCAGCAAAACATGAGCCTCTACTCTAGGCAGGAGCATCGTCTAAACATCTTCCACCTTTGTAGCCATATCAAGTGGACCAACTGAGTCACCAACACTGAAGTCCTCAACCATGCCAAGATACCCACCATATTCACCCTGCTCTAACGGTACCATCTGTGCTGGCTTGGTATGTATACTGTATGCCAGACAGGAGGAACCTAAAAGACCTCCTATATGGGGAATTAGCCACCAACACGTGGACAAGGATGACCTCATGTCTGTTTCAAGAATGTATGCAAGAGAGATATGAAGTCAAAAGATGTGGAAGTTGTGAGATGGGAGCAAATGATCAACCATGCTGGAAACAAGTACTACGCAAGGGGATAGAGTGAGGGGAAGAGAAACTGAAACTTGTCATTGAAGAAAAGCATGCTCAAAGATAGAAAACTCGAGAGCACCGGTGGAAAGCATCTTCAAATGGAGTCACTGCATGCAAGACTATCATTCCTATGTAGGCCTGTACGGCCATAGCTGATACTGAACCACCATCAGCAGCTGATACAAAATTCTCCAAGGGCAGATCCATGGTCTTCTGAGGCCAAGAGATGCCTATCATTATATATATATATATAAATAGAGAGAGAGAGTGAGAGATTGAGAGAGAGAGAAAGAGACTGGAATATTGCCCAACAGTACATGCCATATTATACAAGTTCACCCAATGATAGTACTATCGTAAGCATGAATCTTAAAGTTCCTTGATTTCAAATCTGATGTATATTAAATGATATTTATCTCTTGCTGGCTGCAGTACTTCTTTTATTTTTGATCCTACCTATTAACAGAACATTACCCTATACATTTTATATATTTTATATACACACACACACACACACACATACACAGAAACACAATCTCAGTGTGTGTGTGTGTGTGTGTTTAATAATTTACATTTTTCTCTCTATACTACTGTTGGAACACAACCATATATTCTTCATAAAACTACTCTATATCATTACTGGAACACTGTCATTGATGAAATACCACTTATCATTGATGGAGTTGTTCTAACACATTATTAGAGTTCACTCTCTCTCACACATACATATATACATACGAGCCCATGGTCAAATGTTTACATATGTCTATGTATACATGAGAGAGAGAGAGGAGGGAGTGAAAGAGAGAAAAGAGGAGAGATGGGAGAGAATGAGAGGGAGAGATCAGACACACACTTGTGAATCAGCTGATACACTAATGATAAATTTCATGTTATCCTAATGAAATAATTAGCAGTGATTAAATTTTCTCATAACATATTAATGACTAACATATCTCTGAACCAAAAATACTTCATGTAAAACTGATATATATATCATCACAGGTGCATACATCAGCACCATCATTATCATCATTATTTCTTTTTTCTGTTTTCTCCTGCTGGCATGGTTGGAGTGGAGGATCTATCACTGTCTGAGCCATTACTTATTGGGAGTCAATGCTCTCAGAATGAGTGGGAGGACCATGTCTTGCTTGAATGTTTCATTTCTGGTTCCATCAACAACTTTAAGAGTATACGTGGTCCCTTTCAGGTCGTTATGTCCTTGGCAAGACCATGAAGAGTGTGTGCATATATATGTACACACACACATATGCGTGCATGCATATTATAGATAGATAGATACATAGATATACATGTGGCTGTGACGTTAAGAAGCTTATTCCTCAGCCAGGAGGTCTTAGGTTCAATCTCACAGTATGCCACTTCAGACAAGGCCAACCGAAACCTTATAAGTGAATCTGGTAAACAGAAACTGAAAGAAGCCAGTCATATACATAGATGGGTGTGTGCATGTGCATGTATGAGTGCATGTGCGTATACCCTTGTTTAGACATCAGGTGATGGCTGTAAATGACCATCATCATCATCATAGAAGCAAGACTGTTCATTTCCAGTTTTCCATGAAAAATATGTTTGGCCATAGGAAAACCTTGCTTGGCAACAAGAAGAGCATCTAGCTGTACAAAATCTGTCTTAATAAATTCCATATGACCCATACAAGCATGGAAAAGTTTACATTAAATAATTTCATTATATAACTGTTTTTTCCATGCTAGTATAGACAAGAGGAAATGGAGACAGGATGTTAATGACCAAATGATCTTCATGTCACCAATCTCTACCTATTTTTTAAGGGATTTTTTTTTTTGTCATTTCAGAGGAATTCAAAAGTGAACAACTTAAAGATGATTTGCTAACAGGAAATCTCAACAAATATCACCAGTTATTTCCTGATAATTTTGAATGAGCCACAATAGCAAAGACATCATTTGCCACCAAAGATAAGCATAGTTATCTCTCTCTCTCTCTTTTTTTTTTACACACAAAATCATCAAAATTATTATTTAACATCCATCTTCTAATTTCCTTTGATCAGTGGAAAAATTGATTGGGAACAAAGGTGGGAGGGGGGTATCGACAGCAGATATGAGATGGTGCTGAGGATGATAGCAGATACAAAAGAATATTAATGATGAGGTAAGGTAGTCTTAAGATGTACCTCAGAGGAGAGAGTGAGATACTAAGAAGATAGAAAAAGTTAATCAGAGGAAAATAAAGTGGAAAGAGATGATATAGAGAATGAGAGATGGATGCTAAAGGAAGTGTTTCCAGGGAGGTAGAAAGGTGGTAACTTGTTGCACAAACAGGAAGAAATATTTACAACTTCTGCTGTCTTACAATTACAGCAGCTGAACAGTGCCATTGTTAGAAGATTGATGGAGGGATGAGTGTTAGAAAGATAAGAGGTGGCAAAAAGCTTCATTGGGACTGATTAAGTGCAGGAGCATAAACAGATTGCTTTTAAAGCCTTACTTTAATTGTGATAGATTAATCTTACCAAGTATATATGTGCATGTGTACACATGCATACATATACACACATACAACAGGTTTCTACTAATTTCTGTAAACCAAATTTTCTTATAAGGTGTGTGTGTGTGTTTGTCAGCAAGAATTGTTATCTGAGCACAGAAAACTACCTCAATAAGTCTCATCCAACCCATGCTAGCACAGAAAATGTGGTAGCAAAAACATCAGCAGTAGCAACAATGATATTAATGTGCCTTCATAGAACTGGGGCTGCACGGTCAAATATTTTCTTATTACCATGTATATGGGAGATGCTTCTACTTATTATTTGTATGAAATATGCAATGGTTGTCTTCACTGTCTGTTTGCACCTATTTGTTTATTTTATTATAAAGTTCTTATCTGCCAGTACACAAGTGTAAGCTAGTATTAAGAAAGTTTGCTGTGTATATATTATGTGATAGCTTACATTTTATAGAAACCATCAACTGCAGCTTTACCTTTGATTTTCCTATACTGATAGTTTTGCAATATAACAGACTTCTACACATGCTAATTCCTTACACAACAGCACCACCCTATAACAGCTCTTTCAACACATTTGGTGGTCTGGTTTTCAAACAAATTCTTTGGAATATATTTTTATTAGATCTTCGTTAGTCTTATCAGATTTGTTGCAATCCATATTAGATGCAACTCAAAGTCCCCTGTCACTGTGTAAGATTATACAGAGACAGTTTTCAAGTCAAATCTACAAAGCAAATGTTTTTATGTTCTTACAATAACTGCAGAGATAGAGAATTCCAGCTGTTTAGATGTGCATTATAACCATTTCTGAAATAAGCATGTAAAAGGAAGAAAATGGAAAAGTTCATGACTTTCCCCGAGATCAAAAGCAGTGGATGTAAAACAGGGACATGAAAAGCAGGTGATGTAATTCACTTTGACAAGAACATACCAGAACACTAGTTACTATCTCACATCTCTAAAATAACATTAACCGATTTCTCTTTTGGATTCAAATTCAAATACGGCATCCTGACTGAGTTATGGTTAATGGTACTTTGGGGGATAATTAAGAACAGCAAATTCTATTTCAACTTATATCAAACCGAAAAAATGCATACAACGGAAATACATAAAACTTTCTGCATTATGATTGATAGAAATCATTTTGAAATGAGTGATAAAAATGATAAATTACCCCCACCAACCTATAAGTTTTAGTAATTCATAAATCTCATTTATACTTTGGATTCAGAATTACTGGACATTATTGCCATAAACACCATTTATGTAACTGGTACCAAAATCTCTTACCTTATCACAGTGCGTAATAATGCGGATCGGGCTTCGTTATGGAATGTTATAATCACAGATGTTGCTGGTAGTTTTTCTTGGCTCCAATCTTTAGTGCAACTGGTAAATAGAAATATACACATTAGCATCAACATCGACATTGCCACCACTACTATCACAATTATCATCAACCACCACCATTACTACCATAATTATCATCTCCCAACAACACTGCATCAATTACTATTAGTACCACTACCACCACTTCTACCACCATCATCATTCCTACAACCATCAAAACCATTACTGCATCTAATACTTCATCTCTGTCACTTTCACAAACACTACCATTACCATTTCCAGTATCGCCTCACAGCTAAAATGCTGCCTCATTCACAAACCAACTGCCTTGTAGCTTTACAAAACTGTTAATCTACTCTTATTCTAATACAAAGAGCTACCTTCAAAAAGATGTGGCTTCTATGACTGCGGCAAAGGCAACCTATCCAGGAGCATGGTCACTCTGAAATATAATGACTGGTACAGCACAAAAAAGGCTGAAATACTCTAAGAGAAAATTTCTAGTAAAATACTACAACTGTTAATGTCAGGGTCAAACCCCCTTTTTTTTTTTTCATAGATTATACCTCAATCCATTTATGAATGTAGGTACTAATCACCTACTCACTTCATTAACACAAAATAACAAGTACGGCAGGCAAATTCTTCCCATATATAAAATTTTATAGTGAACATTACATACACATTCAGGCCACAGCATCATTATTTCCATGGGCTTGGTTTTGTTGACTTCATTTACTAAACTTTCTTTTAAGAAATCTTTTATCAGTTGTTGGTGGTGGTGTTTTGTGCCAAGTTAGCAAACTTAGGATCAAAGAGTAATCCAGCCATGACTACTCCATATTATTTCCAAACCTTAAATGTAGTTTCTAGATACATCTCACAGATGCTCTGGAATGCATCATCAATGATGTTTCTGGGCTCTTAGACAGTTTCAGGTCTTTCAACATCAGACCCCTTCACCCTTCTTATAGAAGATACTGAAAAGGACAGAGAACAGTGCCTCTGGCATCATGCATCACACACACACACACACACACACACTGCATGCATTATATTAAAGAATTATTCATTTAAAAGAGACAGTTTCCCTCTGCTTAAACTTCCACTCTCAAGGTACTGATCAGCACAATGTTACTGTGGAAGATATTTTGCCAAAGGTACTATGCTGTGGGATCAAACCCAGAATCCTTGGGTTGCAAAGGGCATTTCTTAAACACATGCTTGTGCCTCAATATATGCATAGGTAAAATAAGAATAAACATAAGCTTATATTAAAATTCTTACACACATTTCACCATTATGGTTCTTTGGAGCCCAGCAATGAAAGTTGCAAGTGCATATAGCTGCTCAACCACAACAGACCTTCAGGGAACACTTTATTGTAAGAAGTTACTAGTTATCTGTAATTTGTAACTGATGCAATAAAGTGTTTCCTGAGGCTATCTATTGTGGTTTAGCATTTATATGCATTTGGAACTTCCACTGCTGGGATCTAAACAAACATAATGGAAGGGGTAGATGCAGGAAGACCTCGGATGAGGTGGCGAAGCACAACCTTCGAAAATTAGGCCTCACCGAGGCAATGACTAGTGACCGAGACCTTTGGAAATATGCAGTACATGAGAAGACCCAGCAAGCTAAGTGAGACCATAACCCGGTGGCCTATATCAGGGATGTAACCAGCCCACTTATGTGTGCCTTTCTTTCATTGGACACTAAACTCTGCTTGCGAAGACCTGTTGAGGCAAGTGAAATTGAAATCAAATTCGATGATTGGCATCCATGCTAGTGGAGCACTAAGAGCACCATCCGAGCATGATCGTTGCCAGAGCAGCAAACTGGCTCCCATGCCAGTAGCACGTAAAAAGCACCATTCAAGCATCGTCATTACCAGCGCGCCTTACTGGCACTTGTGCTGCTGGCACATGTAAAAACATGGCATGTAAAAGCACCCACTACACACACAGAGTGGTTGGCATTAGGAAGGGCATCCAGCTGTAGAAACTCTGCCAGATCAAATTGGAGCCTGGTGCAGCCATGTGGTTCAGCAGTCCTCAGTCAAATTGTTCAACCATGCTAGCATGGAAAGCGGATGTTAAACGATGATGAAGATGATATATATATTATATATATATATATATATATATATATATATAATATTAATTAGAGACAAAACCACTATTTTGTAAAACAAACAAGGAAAGACTTAATCAATACATAAAATTTTAATAAAAAGTAAAAAAAAACGCCACTACAATTGTTTCTTGTTTGTTTTACAAAATAGTGGTTTTGTCTCTAATTAATATTATATAATATTTTACTATAAAATTGGATTTAATCCTAAATCTGATTTTTTCCCTGTAAATTTGGATTTATTCCCTAATATTTATTATATATATATATATATATATATGCATGTATTTGTATGGGTATGTGTATATATTTACATTTATATACTTTTGGTATATTCTACTGATGACGCTAAAGTAATTGTATTACTCAACCAGAAATCGGATGATCGAGAATAAACCTCAAAAAAATATTTTTACTAAATCTCTTTTATTCATTTCCTTGCTTTCAACCTTGTACTCATGGAGTGTAATTTGAAGTAGTTTTTAGACTCATTTGATGTCTATCTCTAGCATGTAAGAGCTGTTTCTCAATACCCTTAATTATAATTATCTATTATATAAAATCCGTTCTGTCTGTCTGTGTGTGTGTCTTCTAGGATCTTGAGTATCCTCCATCTGATTGCACTCAAATTTGATATGTAGATACCGACGGTATCAGGGTGCATATAAGTATTTATATATCTATATTAAGTTTTACCTATATGGTTTCTATTACTTGCTGGCCACTGATAAGATCATTAATTGACTCATCGAGTCACCTGGAAAGTCTGAGTTTCCCAGCAACAGAGTTTTGTTTCATGGGTTTTTTTTTCTTTTCCAGGTTATTTCACATGCTTTCAACGAATGCGACATCCAAATCACGTGTAAACAGCTCCTTTCCCCAGAAAAGGAAAGATTTAGCTACTATTTCTTACACACCCTATGCAACAGGTATTTTGGGTCCTTTATTGTAAATAGCTGTTACATGGTAGAAGGCATGCTAGAAATAGCAGCCAAATCTTTAACAATGAGATACGTTGAATGCACTCCAAAAAATTTTTGTAATAGTATTCCCTTAGGGTGATCTTTCGCTTTAACTCTCAGAACTGTCACTTTGACTCTCAGGAATGTCATCTGGGTTAGCTGGTTTTGTTCGTTAACTTCCACAAAAATTCTTTAATTATTTAATTTTGTTTTAATGTGAAAGAGAAGAGAAAGTGAAAAATGTCTGGACATGTGTGTTTGTGAGAGAGAGAGAGAGAGAGAAAGAAAGAAAAAGTGTCACTTACACATACATGAGAACATGGTCACTCACACACTCTCTCTGACACATACGCACACATACATACAAAAAAGACATACGAATATGTATTGATGTATGTACATATACATGACAACACACCCCTTCACTCACTCTCTCTTTCACACAACACACACACATCTATTTCATATACACATACATACATCTTTCACTTTAAAATAAAAGAAAATAAATAAAAAATTTTACAGAAATTAATGAACTCCAGATGACAAGCAAAAGATCACCATTCACTTGAAAATAATTTTAAAAAACATAAAAATATTGTCTGTTTAAAGAAAGCTAAAATATAAATATTTACTGTAGAAACAACTTACATTTTTGAAATCACATTCAGTTAAAAATATTTCTAAACAATTAAAATATTGTGTACGTCAAAAAGTTGAAGTTTTTTTTTTCTAAGACAACGCGAAGTCTATGTGTGTGTATATGTCACAGATAGCGGATGCGTGTTTGTGTTGATTGACAGCCATGACATTCATTAAATGTGTGTGTTGACATCATGGAAGCCATGTATTTTTTTCGTCAAGAAATAAACAAAAATTGATTGTTTTCATTTACTACAAAATACTACAAAAATTTGTACTGCACTGCTGAAGGTAAGTATGAAAATAAATATGCAAAAAAATTAAGATAAAATATACTATTTCTGAGATATTTCGGGTACACACAAACATCTCTAGTGTTTTGGTATTATTAAGATGTATATATATATATATTATATATATATATAATATATATATATAAAAATCAAGCTTCTTTCAGTTTCTGTCTATCAAATCCACTCACAAGGCTTTAGTCGGCCCAAGGCTATAGTAGAAAACACTTGCCCAAGGTGCCATGCAGAGAGACTGAACCTGGAGTCATGTGGGTGGAAAACAAGCATCTTAGCACATAGCCACATAGCATCAGCAGAAGTTATAAAGTGACATATAGACACGCGCACACAACCCTATATATTGTAAATTTTATGTTCATCGGATCTTGAAGTTTCACCCAATAATGGCTCATTAAACCAGATTGAGTGAATAAGATCTTAGACAAAACTTGAAAGTCTCAATTGATATAAAATTTATAATACATTTCACTCAGCAGTCATTACTGAGCTGACCCGTCAGCATATGTCCAGTGATCATTCTTAAACTGATTTTAAAATAATAAACCCAATTTAACATTTACTCCTCTCCTGCAACCACAATCATCTACCCATAGGCCCACACTAACCATCATGCCAGACCTTCCTCTCCAGAACGTCAAGGACCCTTTGGAATCTCTTGCATGTGCATGCCTTTTCTGCAAGTGTTCACTGGCAACAGTTTAAACAGAATGTTAACAGCATTAGACCCTCAGAAGGCCTGCAAGGATCATAGCCTCTGCCTCTCCCTCTAGACTCAACAAGTAATATGGATGTTGTGTGGTTAAGAAGCTTGCTTCCTAACCAGATGGTCTCAGGTTCAGTCCCACTGCATGGTACCTTGGGCAAATGCCTTCTACTTCAGCTTCAAACTGACCAAAGCCTTGTGAATGGATTTGGTAGATGGAAACTGAAAGAAGCCGATCGTGTGTGTTATTGTGTATTCTTGTCGTGACATCATAGGGTGGTTGTAAACAAGAATCACCATCAAATTGGCATTGTTCCCAGTTTTCCGAGAAAAACATGCCTGGCCATGGGAAATATTATTTTGCTTGGAAACAGGTGAGAGTTGGTGACAGGAAGGGCACCTGGCTGTAGAAAAACTACCTAGATAAATTTCATCTGACCCATGCAAGCATAGAAAAGCGGATGCTAGATGATAATGATGATGATATATGCAGAAAGACAGACACACAGACAGGCAGACACACACACACACACACACACACACACACACACACACACACACACACACACACACACTCACACACTCACACACTCACTCACTCACTCACTCAAACCCATATATATGCAATTAATAAATAAAAGACATTCAGCAAAGTTGAGCTTATCTTTCTTCTCTATGTAACAAACTACAATATCTATTTTCCGCAATAAATTTCCATCATACTAAATCATACTAAAACATATACAATAAAACCTTGCTGATGGCCTGATGTTACTTCTATATACACTAACAGCTGCATTTAAACATTTTCTGAGAAGTTTTGTTTGTTTGTTTTTTTTCTTTTCAAGAGACCTTAAAAGTCTTTGAGTCAGAATTTCAAAAGATAATTTATTTTTTCTATTCTTTTAAGTAAACACATAAAAACTTTAAATGACAAAATAAAATTATAACTAAGTATAGTAATTGTAATGTTAATAATAGTACTTAATTACTGCAAAACTTTTGCATAATAGCACTTTACTCTTTTAATCCACATATCAGCACGGTCTTACTTTTGTTGTCTTTTCTCCCACTTCTGCATAGAAAAACTACTTTTCCCCTTTTTCTTCCTCTCATTTGAAAAGCAAAATTTCCCCTTGCTTCTTTCTCCAGCCATCCTTAATATCAGCTCATTTTCTTTGCATGTGTTTTCCAATAGAAAAGTAAATTTTTTTTTTCTTTTAACCAATGAAACAAAGCTGGCAAATTGAGAAACTGTATTTGTTTCTCCAGGCATAAGCTATTTCAGAGCAATCTGCTGCTTACAAACTTAGGAGATGCCCTGAAGACCTATGGATATCAAAGCTCCATAGAATAGATTCAAAGAAAGAAAACAAATTTTGTTGGTCATATATGTTATGGCTAAGCCATATACTGGATATTGGATGGTATTATGAGAAACTACCATGATCAAAATACTGGCTGGTACTGTCACTACAGCAACTACTAATATAAATTCAGTAAATACACATATAGATAGATCACAGTGACAATGCCACCTCAAAGAAAGATGATGATGTCAACAAAGAAGCTAACAATACAAACACTACTACCTCCACCCTTACTAATGACAATGACAAAAATAGAGAAAACAGAGAAGAAAATAGTTTTAAAGAAATTCACCAATAACAAAAGGGAAATCAATGCTGCCATAAGGGATAACATTAATAACAATCAAACAACGGCCACCACCACCACCACCATTAGTACCAGCAAGAAAAAGGTCAAAGAGAACTTAAATCAATAATAGAAGCCACAGAGCTTCAATCACTTTACAGATACTATCTAAAATATGATTACAGATATAGCAAACGTATAAAATAATGAAACACTGCCAAGCCCTGTCAAAGATAGGTTGGGTTGTAAAGGCTCATTCTGTGAACAGGTATGCTTCAGTAATTCCATGAATGCCATGGTTCAAAATAACAATAATGGAATGCCTGGGACAGGAGCTCTAAGTAAAATAACTTAAAAGGAATTTAATCCCTCAAAAGGGCAAACCTAGCAACAATCACATTTCTTTTTTTTTAAATTAGCACAGAATAGTACAGTATTTATTTAGAACATGTACTGACATGACAAAGACGGTGCTCTAGCATGGCCACAGTCACATTACTGAAACAAGTAAAAGAAAAGAATAAAACATGAAATTACATGCACTGACATGAAGTTAGAGCGATACTGAACAGGACCACAGAGAATAACAACCTCAGGATGACCACCTTATAGATGCCTCTACTGATCATGAAGGCGCATGGCTCAGTGGTTAGAGCGTCGAGCTTACGATCGTGAGGTTGTGAGCTCGAATCCCGGACCGGGCTGCATGTTGTGTTCTTGAGCAAAACACTTTATTTTACGTTGCTCCAGTTCACTCAGCTGTAGAAATGAGTTGCGACGTCACTGGTTCCAAGCTGTATCGACCTTTGTCTTTCCCTTGGATAACACTGGTGGCGTGGAGAGGGGAGGCCGGTATGCATGGGCGACTGCTGGTCTTCCATAAACAACCTTGCCCGGACTTGTGTCTAGGAGGGTAACTTTCTAGGTGCAATCCCATGGTCATTCATGACCGAAGGGGGTCTTTACCCTTTACTGATCTAACAAAAATTAAACTTTTAAACTGCAGATATCTGTAGTTAGAGTAAAAATACTCCATCTAAGAGACTTTGCTACATACATTCAACCAATATGAAAATATATATATATATATATATATATATATATATATATATATATATATATATATTTTACTCAAACATAGTAGAACTGAAGATGTAGGATACCAAGGCCCCTGAATCTTAAGATCTATTAAAAAAAAGTTTTTTTTAAGTAATTAAACTCTCTCAAACCTCAATTTCTAGAAAGTTTGCTGAAATTAAGTAAAACAACTACAGTTTGAGATTATTACAATTTTTTTTCTAAGCAAAACAATGACACTATAATCAATAGGTAGCATGATTGCCCAGCAGGTGATAGTTCTAGGTGTAATAGAGAGCAATAAAATCAGTAGGTGGCGGTGTGTCAGTGTGATTGACTAAACTTTTGATGGTGATGACCCTTCAAAATCACAGTCTAATTAATGACTGACATTAATAAAAGAATAAAGATGAAGGAATTTATGTGAACAATGCAAGCAACATTCATTTAATATGTTGTTAGAAAGGTCAAAGTTCAAAGAAATATTAAATCAAGGGACAGAAAAATTATGAAGATGATGATGGTTGTGGTGGGATAGAGTGGGAATATGTTAAACATGTCAGTTCCTACAAACTGAAAACAATAAAACAGCATCATACAGATTTGCAAAAGGAATGCTTTGGTGCATTATTAAAACAGGATCATTGCTTGAAGGAGTTGATTCACTCACAGCAGGTCCTTATATCATTAATCACTGTTTCAACACCTGCATTTTCATACTAACATGTGTTACACAAGCATTATCAGGTGTCATTCTTGATATCAACTTGTTTCCAAGTAAAGACACATGCAACATCTTTGCACAAACTGCTGAGCTGCCAGATATTTTGCTTATGTGAGAAGTAAACTTTGTAACCACTGCCCAAACAGTGTCAAAGCAAAAATACGTGGAGACAAACATGCAATGCAAGCACACATACTTACACATGTATACATAAACATACATGTACTTAGCTATTTAAAAATCACAGTGAAATGACAGGTTCGGGTTTCCTTTTAATATCACATGACTTTGCATAATCATTGTTTGTATATGTTCCAGCATGTTAAATGAGATATAATGAGATATAACTATATTATATGTTACTCAGCGCCGCGCCGATGCCAGCGCCGCCTTGATTGGCTTCCGTGCCGGTGGCACGTAAAAAGCACCAACCAATCGTGGTTGCTGCCAGACTCCCCTGGCACATAAAAAGCACCCACTACGCTCACGGAGTGGTTGGGGTTAGGAAGGGCATCCAGCTGTAGAAACACTGCCAGATCAGACTGGAGCCTGGTGCAGCCTCCTGGCTTCCCAGACCCCAGTCGAACCGTCCAACCCATGCTAGTATGGAAAACGGATGTTAAACGATGATGATGATGATGATGTGTGTGTGTGTATGTTTGTCCCCACAACATCGCTTGACAACCGATGGTGGTGCGTTTATGTCCCTGTAACTTAGCGATTCAGCAAAAGCGACCGATAGAATAAGTACTAGGCTTCCAAAGAATAAGTCCTGGGGTCGATTTGCTCGACTAAAAGTGGTGCTCCAGCATGGCCGCAGTCAAATGACTGAAACAAGTAAAAGAGTAAAAGAGAACAATCATAGGCGCAGGAGTGGCTGTGTGGTAAGTAGCTTGCTAACCAACCACATGGTTCCGGGTTCAGTCCCACTGCGTGGCATCTTGGGCAAGTGTCTTCTGCTATAGCCCCGGGCCGACCAATGCCTTGTGAGTGAATTTGGTAGACGGAAACTGAAAGAAGCCTGTCATATATATGTATATATATATAATGTGTATGTGTGTGTGTTTGTGTGTCTGTGTTTGTCCCCCCAAGATTGCTTGACAACTGATGCTGGTGTGTTTACGTCCCCGTCACTTAGCGGTTCGGCAAAAGAGGCCGATAGAATAAGTACTGGGCTTCCAAAGAATAAGTCCTGGGATCGATTTGGGTGACTAAAGGCGGTGCTCCAGCATGGCCGCAGTCAAATGACTGAAACAAGTAAAAGAGTAAAAGAGAACAATCATAACTAGATAATAAATGTGACACCAATATCTTCATACTTATATTTGTTTCATTTTATATTGCAGCACCATGTAGAAGCATCCAGCACACTCTGTAAAATGGTTGGTATTAGGAAAGGTAACCAGCTGTGAAAACCAGGCCAAACCAGACTGGAGCTTGGTGCAGCTCCCACCCCCATCCACCCCCCCACACACACAGCTTGCCAGCTCTGGTTACACTGTCAAACCCAAACTAGCATAGACAACGGACATTAACCCTTTAGCATTTAAACCGGCCATATCCGGCCAAAGGTATTCTGCCTGTTTTATGTTCAAACTGGCCAGATCTGGTCTCTCACACCAACCCTACAATGTCGTTTTAAAAATTAACAGCTACCTCATCAAATTCTCAGTTACAAGATAATGCATGATTAGTTCAAAACAATGTGGATAAAAAAGCATTAATTTGGGTAGAATAATGCAAACACTAAAGGGTTAAATGATGATGATGATATATATTCTTCATCACTGTTAATGTCCACTTTTCCATACTGTATGGGTTAAACAAAATTTGTTCAAGCAGATTTTCTACAGTGAGATGTTCTTCTGGTCACCAACCTTCACCAACATAAGACTGCAAAATGACTGCTTGTTGACAATCATCACACACACACACACACACAGACAAACAAAGGACTTCTCTACAGTTTCTGTCTAACAAATTTCACATACACAGTATTGGTCAATCTAAGCTGTATTCAAACAACTGTGCTATTGGAGTTTTTCAACAGTGCATAGAAAAACAGCAACCATCAATTATATTATTGGCATCAAACTGATGTAATAGCTGCAATTGAAAACTAACTAACCTCAACACTGCATTAAGCCCAGAAGGCTTTCCTACAACTTTCTCATAAAAACTACAAAAAATAATGCAAACCACTTTAGTTACAAGGAATCCTCTAAGTGAATGTTCATCATCATTGAGCATCATTGATTTAGCATCCTCCTTTCTATATTCACACAGGATGGAATTTGTTGTGGCAGATTTTCTACATCTGGATGCCCTTTCCATGACAAACTCTCATCTGTTTCTAAGTAATATATTATTTGCTAATGGATATGAAGGGCATCACTTGTGCCATGATGATGTATGCAACTATAAAGTGATGTCAAAGCAAGGGGACATTCACACACACACACACACACACACACACACACACACACACACAACTATACATACGATGAGCCTTGTTTCATTTTCTCTCAACCAAATCTACACATAAGGCTTTGGTAAACCTGGGGCTATAGCAGAAGACCTTTGCCCAATGCAACCGAATCCAAAACCATATGGCAGAGAAGCAGACTTCTTGCCGCACAGTTATGCCTGCACCTACAAACTGTTAGAAATACCAGCTTAATCTCCCTCAAACACCACTCTGCCATCTTAAAGAAGTAAAGTCACAATGCATAATGTAGCTTTCTATATATTAACCTGGAAAAAAATTGGGACATTCTTGGCTGGAAAGATTTTGCTCAAATCAGTGTTGGCCTAGAGCAGTGGTTTTCAACCAGGGTTCCGCCAGTACAGTCCAGGGGTTCCACAAGAAGTTACAAAACTGCTAAAATCGGCAGTAATTTTTAATTCTCCTGTGCAGATATGTGTGCATAAGACTATTAAATTATTGCACAGGGGTTCCTCGAGCCAGTGGAATGTTTCCTTGGGGTTCCGCTCCAGCAAAAAGTTTGAAAAGCACTGGCCTAGAGCTAAACAACAATTTCAGTTACTGTTCCAACCTTTCTTTGAATATAGCAGGCAGTGAAATACTGTAAAAGCAATTTAACAGTTTTCACTCACCTGCAGTTACACAGAGAAATGACAACTGTCAATAGCATTAATATTATATATATAGACATATAGATATATAAAAGACATAATATCTGCGATAAACAAAAGATGAAAGCTTTATCTTCTCAAGTAAAGAAAAGAGATATATGCAAAAATGCAATAAATTTTTCATGGAAGGTTTTAAAAGGACTGCAAGAAAGTGTTGGCAGTAAAACCAGTACAAAGTCAGTACCAAAGATACACACTCAAGCCTACCGTGTTACAACTGGCTACTGTAATGAGCTGCAAGTCAAAAGGACCATAGCTCATGAATATCCTATTCTAAAGTGCTACAAAAGATTTATATGTAAAAGCTATCAACATCATTATCATTCTAATGTTCACTTTTCCATACTTGCATAGCTTAGGCAGAATTTGTTGCAGCAGATTTTCAAGGACACATGCTCTTCCTATAGCCAGCCCTCACTCATTTCCAAGCAAAGTATTATTTCCCCATGACCAGACATGTTTCACAGACATGTTTCAATGAAGGACACTACTTGCATGATTGTTACATTCATCTGCAATTATCACATTATAGCAAGCCAAGGAAACAGTAACACACGTGTATATATATATATATTTTTTTATTTCTTTATTGCCCACAAGGGGCTAGACATAGGGGGGACAAACAAGGACAGACAAAGGGATTAAGTCGATTACAGCGACCCCAGTGTGTAACTGGTACTTAATTTATCAACCCAGAAAGGATGAAAGGCAAAGTTGACCTCGGCAGAGTTTGAACTCAGAATGTAACGGCAGACAAAATACCGCTAAGCATTTTGCCCAGCGTGCTAACATTTCTGCTAATACACACACATACACACATGACAAGCCTCTTTCAGTTTCCATCTATGAAATCCTTAAATCTACTCAGAAGGTTTTGTTTAGTCCAGGCTATAGTAGAAAACACTTGACCATGATGCCATGCAGTGGAACTGAACCTAAAACCATGAGGTTGAGAAGCAAACTTCTTACCACACAGCCATGCATGCATCTCAACATATTGTGACAATATTTACAGGAAAACCTAAAGTGTAAGAAAATGGGAAAATCTGGTTGATTCTCTGCTAATCTTGACAATGAGCATTCAGTTATTCAATCAATTAAACTCCTACTTATGAATTTAACATATGTGGCTGAGTATTCCAAAGATGTGTGCACCCTTAATACAATTTTCAGGTTGAATCAGCACTAACATATAAGACAAGTCTTTGAATTACAGACAGGTACAACCCAAGTAGGGTCGGAGGGAGGATGGTAGATAGCTAGGCAGGTAGATTGGAACAGAGAAAGAGAAAGGCAGAGAAGAACTAACCTTAATATTGGGCTGATACTTTATACTGATACTAACACACACACACACACACACACACACACACACATGTATATATTGTCTATGATAGAACAAGTAAACAAAAATACATATGCCATGATAATGATAATGATGATGGCTGTTGAGCAGTCCTTGATAGTCATTGGTGAAACATGAATTTTGTTAGAATTAGGTGCAGGTGTGGCTGTGTGGTGAGAAATTTGCTTCCCAACCACACACATGGTTCCTGAGTTCAATTCCACTGTGTAGCGCCTTGGGCAAGTGTCTTCTTCAATAGCTTCAGGTCAACCAAAGCCTTGTGAGTGGATTTGGTAGACAGAAACAGAAAGAAGCTCACTGTGTGTTTGTGCGTGAGTGTGTATGCATGTGTGTATGTGTTTGTCCCTTACCACCGCTTGACAACTGGTACTGGCTTCTTTACATCTCTATAACCTAGCAGTTTGGCAAAGGAGTTTAATAGTATAAGTACCAAGCTTAAAAACATAAGAACTGGGTTGATTCATTTGACTAAAAATTCTTCAAGGTGGTGCCCCAGCATGGCCCCTGTCTAATGACTGAAATAAGTAAAAGATATGTTAAATTTATTGTCACTCACACTGAGTTCTTTATTCTTAGTAACCTGACCTTCTCATCTCTCTCTCTCTCTCTCCTTCTCTAACACTCCCTATACCTACTTTTTTTCCTTTCTTAATAATCAATGTATTTATCATGAGAATAAAACAGATTTACTTACAATCCATGAGTTCAAAAGGTATGTGTGTATGTTTTATGTATGTGAGAGAAAGAGAGAAGCAAACAAAAAGAGAGAGGGAGAGAGATGAAGAGAGAGAGAGAGAGAGAGCAGACTAGTATTTTCTGAAACTTCATGTTAATTAAATAGTCTTTTCTACTCTAGGCACAAGGCTCGAAATTTTGGGGAAGGGAGCCAGTCAATTTGATCGACACCCAATACTCTATGCAACTGGTACTTAATTTATCAACCCCGAAAGGATGAAAGGCAAAGTCGACCTCGGTGGAATTTGAACTCAGAATGTAAAGACAGACAAAATACCACTAGGCATTTCGCCCAGCATGTTACCGTTTCTGCCAGCTCGCCACCTTATGTTAATTAAATATTAAAACACAAAATGTCGACTACTGGTATAACTATGTGAAAGAATGACTGAATGTAAGAATAAAAGAACAGCTGAATGAAAACTGAATGACAGGATAACACTCAGCTATCACTAACAAACATTTATGACTTGGTGGCATGCACCAGGCTTTCGCTAACTGTTTTAGAGGCTAATGTAATCTTGATCAAACATCAATACCCACTCACCTCTCTCAACATTTTCAGTTGAGTCAAATGGAGTGATGTGGAATGAAGTGCCTTGCCCGAGGGCAAAATGCACCACTCAGTGTAGAATTTGATTGTAAGCCTAACACTCTAACCATGAGACCACATGCCTTCACATGACAGAATATTAACATAGAAAAAGCTGACACGGCAACTATTGAAATAGCTATGTGAATGAATGACTGAATAAAAGATTTGGTGAATTACTGAATGATAGAAAACTAACACACAAAAACCCAGTACAGCAACTACTGAGATAACTCTATGAACAAACGATTGAATAAAAGAATGACTGAATTACTCAAGGAAAACTTGAAAGACAGAATATTAACACATAAAACTGACTGGAATGACTTTGTAAAAGAATGATTGAATAAAAGAAGTACAGAATGACAGACTGACATGATGATGGTATGAGAGGTGAGGGAGGGAGGGAGGGAGAGACAGACAGACAGACCGACAGACAGACAGACAGACGGGAGAAGTAAAATTTAATCTTCTGATTAAATAAATGGCTGAATAATCAAAAGCAATATATAGAAGATATAAAATGAAGATTACAAGAGTTGAATTACCAACTCTGAAACAGTTCTGCCAAAGAAAGCTACCTGCAGTTACAGAGAAAAATCTGTCATCATTCACCATTCTTGCTATGTTACTTTTTTGTGTGGCAAATCTGGTGCAAAGAAGCTATTTCAGAAAGAACACTGTAAGGATTAGCTGGGATTTGAACTACATGTTGAATGGATTAAGGATATTTTTTTAATACAAGAAACAGAATGAGATGTATGTACATATAACTATAACTTACACACACAACACATACATAAATACATGCACATCCTCTCATTCACACAACACATACACTAATATATTCAAAGATAGAAAGAATTATCTAATTAATAATTTATGGGCATCTGTCTCATATATAGAAACAAAGAAGAAAGAATTAAAGAAGCTAAAGGAAAAAGAGAAAGGAAGAAGCTAAAAGAAGGAAGGAAAGAAGCCAAGAAAGATACAGACATAAACATACATGTACATATGTTGTGTATATATATATACAAATATATATGTATGTGTGTGTGCGTGCATGTGTATCTTTCTTGGCTTCTTTCTTTACTTCCTTTAGCTTCTTCCTTCTCTTTTTCCTTTAGCTTCTCTCTCCTTCTTTATATATATGTAATGTCTAGATATATATAGATAGTGAAGGTGCATGGCTCAGTGGTTAGAGCGTCGAGCTTACAATTGTGAGGTTGTGAGTTCGAATCCCGGACCAGGTTGCATGTTGTATTCTTGAGCAAGACGCTTTATTTCACATTGTTCCACTCACCTGTAGAAATGAGTTGTAACATCACTGGTGCCAAGCTGTATCAGCCTTTGCCTTTCCCTCGGATAACACTGGTAGCACAGAGAGGGGAGGCCAGTATGCATGGGTGATTGCCGGTCTTCCATAAACAGCCTTGCCCGGACTTGTACCTGGGAGGGTAACTTTCTAGGTGCAATCCCATGGTCAGTCGTGACCAAAGGGGGTCTCAGTATATATATAGATATCAGAGACGTGCTTACAATCATTATCATTCTAAGTCCATCTTTTTTATGCTCAAGAACTCCCACACAAAACAATGTACCAAGTGCATTTTATCATAGCACCAGCACCAGAGAAGTTGCCATGTCTCAGTACTTACTCTAAGTTGGTACCATGACGAAAGTGCATAGATACAATCTGTTAAGTGTTTGATCCAAGGAAGAGCATTTAGCCATAGAAATCAAACAAAAAAACAAATGAAGCATACAAGTAATATATAAATCCTCTAACCTGCCTGGAAGAGCAGCAGTTCCAAATAAGAGCTGACTTGGACAATGGTGACCCATCTAGCCCATGCCAGCATGAAAAGTGTTGTATGGGGAATCTCTACATGCCCATGATTGGCTAAATGAACTATACTAGTTAGTATAAATGAGCATGCACACAACAGTCTGAGAAGAGTGTCATATGCGCAGTCATAGCGTACAGGTCATAGGAATTATTGAATAGAGATATCAATGAGAGCTTGTTGAAGATACACAGTTGGAGAGTAATAAGAACATCAGGAACATTTGATATTATTACAATTCAGATATAACAGTGACGATGAGAAGTCGTATGTCATATCAAAAAGAAAAGGTAGAATGATGGTGATGATAATGATGATTATGATACTATATGTATATCTCATCATCGTTTATGTCCAGGTTCCATACTGGCATGCGTTTGACAGGATCCAATGGACCTAAGGACTGCATGGTGTCTACCCTCATCTGCTTTTTCTCATGCCTTTCCCCATCCTTGCCCTTATAATGCTGGAATCCTGGGTCTCTCCTTAGACAACTCATCACATCTTCCTCACCATGCTGTCCCTCCCTTTCTCACTAACCACTAACACTAATCTATTTCCTTTTTCCTATTCCTTTCATATTCCCTTTCCCTATAGTTACATACTGTTACTCTTTTTGTTACCTGCTCGCAACTATAAATGTGCTGCTTTCATACTTCACTCTTTCTCATCACCTTGCCTAAAACCATCTCTCTCTCCCTCTCTCTCTCTCTCCCTCTCCCTCTCTCTCTCTCTCTCTCCTGTTCTCTTTCAGGTGTAAGTGTCCCTTTAGTCTTACAAGTTGCAAGGTAACCTCACTAGTGCTGGTGCCATGGAAAAAAGCACCCAGTACACTATAAAATGGTTGGCATAAGGAAGGACATCTAACTAAAGAAACCATGCCACATCAGGCTTTGGAGCATGACAAGGGTGTTCCAACTGGATCCTGTCAAACTATTTAATCCATGCCAATACTGGAAATACCAGTAAGTGCTGTATGATTTTATACATAGAAGTATATACATATATTCACTCACAGACATACAGACATATATATTATTTGTGTATATGTCTATAGTGTAGGTATAAACATATTAATAATACACACACACGCACACACGCACACACACACATCTCATATATACACATATATTTATATTCAGCCACAAGATATTTTACAAATCACATCCATGCCTGTATAAGCATCTTTTTCTAAACAAATATCAAAACTCTCTCTCAGTTCTCTCTCTCTTTCTCTCTCTCATGCCTGTCTATATATGTGTATTGTGATGTGAATACATGTGTATGTATTGTGTTGTGTGTGTGTATGTATGCACAGGTGGGTGAGTGTTTGGGTGTGTGCACATGTACAGAGAGTAGTCTTTCCAAGGGTTCACAGTTCAGAAGGAATTAAATGATAATTAAAAACACACTCATATGACCTTTAGCCGGAATTGTGAGAACTCTCCTCATTTAAAAAAAAAAAGTATTTTCACTAAGCTTGACATTGATTTATTTGGCAAGCACAAGAACCTTTATTTTGATATGGGGCAGGGGCTATAATTAATTCACTCAACCTAAGTATAGCACAAAAATCCCAACCCCATCTGAGAAGTGTCCTTGCTCAGAGTGTAGGAATAGCATGGGAAAACAATCAATGCTGTGTACTCACAAAAGATACAGTGACATCTCTGGCAGATTGAGGAAGAACAGCCATGATTTTAGTGTGTTAGAAAGAACAGCTAGCATTAAGAATACACATCAAATGAAGTCCATGTACTGCACAAAATATTCATTACATTTATTAAATGCCTTAACATCAGAGGTGAGTTATTGCTATTCAGATTATGATTTCTGTGCTATCTTTAGAGTTTCTACAAATGGATAACTGCTTATGCTTATCATTACTCTTATACTCTTAGCAAGGCTGAATGGTTAAGAACTTTGCATCACCATCATGAATTCCTTTTACCATAACTGTAAGTCAACTCATTCCTGCGAGTGAAATTGAATAGACTGAAACTGTGTGGAAACATGTTGGAAAGATTGTACGAGCAGCAATTTAAAGGTGCAGCCTTGTCACCACACAGTGTCATGCTGGTTTTACCAAAGAATTACATTAAGAATACGCATGTCTGTATGTGGAATACTCAAACCACAACACATTAATTCAATGATCAGATAGTTCAAATGCTCAGTCATTGAAACCCTTATCACCTTTACTTCATACATAAAGCTTATAAGTTTCAATTCCATCTAGGACCATGTACATCGCTAAGTACAAGTTTATATATATAGCTTACTTGTTTGAATCCTATTTGGGACCATGTAAATAGCTATGAATGAAGAAGCTAATATTTAAAGCTTATTTGTTTGGATTCTGTCTGAGACTTTTCTATATAGCTAAGAATAAGCTAATATATAAAGCTTAAGAATAAGCTATCTGATGACAATCAGAAACTGAACTGTTCAAAATCTAGTGCAGATGTAATTCCTGTTAATGTACACTGTAGAGCAGCATTTTTCTAGCAGTACAACTTATCACAAATCAAGCTGTACCAACTAAAATAATAATTTAAGAAATGATGTATCTATTTTCATCGGTGGAGAATTCAGAAACCACCAAGTATGATGAAACCTTGACTCAGAAAAAGTATGAACAAATGATAGAGAGAAAGAAACAAAATTGTTAAAGTTAAGGAGTCAGATTTAAAGATTATGTTATGAAACAACCATATTTATATCATCATCAAGAATCAAACTGAGGTCAAGGTTAACACCTAACTGTTGTCATACTCATTTTCAACTGAGTGAACTAGAGCAATGTGAAATGAAGTCTCTTGCTCAAGGGCACACTGTGCCACTTGATCCCAGGGATTGAACCAACAACATTATGATCATGAGCCCAATACCTAAGACTATGTACTATCACATTATGTGTTTATGCAATCACAACATTACATCTGCCGCACTAAAGGTCTGAATGCAACTTGCCAGTCAAAGCCCTTGTATAAAATAGTACAACTATAAGCTTTCTCACTAAACTCCCAGATTTCTTAAGCTCTTGTTTAAGAGGAAATAACTAGAAGTAATAGCAATTTATTCATGTAAAATAGTTATCATTTCTCATTACAACTATTACAATTGAGCTGTCAAACCCACAAAGAATATATTGAGAACTGAAATGGTAAATTCTTTAGTTATCATTCCAACATCAAACACATAGCCATTGAGACCACTAAGTTATTTCTATGACAACTTCAATAGCACAGTGTATACCAATCCTCTAAGATACTTCATAGGAATAATGTTTTAATTACAAGCGTATTCATAAAAGAAGATGAATGTGTTGATGATGTATCATCATCAATGGAGCACTGGTTAATGAAGCAATTATATATTCTGTATCAATCAGTTTTTTCTGAATAAATACAAATACCAAGGTGTGTGTGTGTGTGTGTGAAGGGGATGTATGTGTGGGTAACGATAATAAAAAGATATTTATTAAATATGTGCAGCAGTTCTCTTCATCTCTGGAATCAATGACTGTAACTGTGAATATTTGCCAATATAATATAATAATATATATATAATGATGATAAAAGCACAGGCATGGATGGATAGGCACAGGTATGGCTGTGTAGTTAAGAAGTTCACTTCTCAACCATATGGCTTTGGGATTCTGTCCCACAACACCTAAGCCAACTACTGTCTTGTGAATGAATTTGGCAGCCAGAAACTGCAGGAAGCCTACTGTGTGTGTGTGTGTGTGTGTGTGTGTGTGTGTGTGTGTGTGTGTGTGTGTGTGTGTGTGCACACACACACACACAAATGTTGACATTCCATGCTTACTACCATTTGAGTAAAATGGTGACGATACCAATAGTCCTTGTTGAATTTACAAGTAATTGATATGAGCTTTCAAAGACCTCTGGAATAATTAATATCTTACTTGAAAAATGGGCAAAGGTTGGCAACAAGAAGAGCATCATCATTATTATCATCATTTAACATTCATAGGTTGGATAGTTTGAAAGGATTTGGTGAACCCCAAGGGCTGTATCAAGTTCCATTGTCAGCTTTGGCATGATTTTTACAGATGGATGCCCTCCTTAATGCAAACCACTTTAGAGTGTTAAATTCTATCTCAGATAATTCTTCGTCTAATCCATGCAGGCAGTGGAGGTGGGGGGGGAGGGGTGAATGTAAATAAACAAACAAATGTAAAAAGTGTTTATTAAACATGGATTCACCATGGGTGTTTGACACATGCAAGTGTGAATATCTACGTGCCATTATCAATATCATCATCACCATAATCACTTCAGTTTCATGTGGTACTCTTGGTCAATTAAAAAAAAAAAAAAATATTTGATCATTTTACATCCCGTTTTTTTCATGCTATTTTAAATCAGAAAAATGCAAATTGTTTAAGAGCCAGATGCCCTTCCTGTTGCCAACCCTTAACTGTTTTTCAAGCAATTGATACTTCATTCCACTCATCTTTGAACATAATAGAGCCCACAAGGTGATTTGGCAGGGTTTGTCAACAAACATTACTGTTTTTGCTCAATGCGTTTTCATGTAAAGTCATGAAATACAAACATTCAAAAAGAACCCTGACCTGTGCCAGCTTGAAAAATGGATGTTAAATGATAATGATGTTGACATATGTACACACACACAAGCAAATATATATATATATATATATATTTATATATAACAGCTGAGGACATGGATAGGCTTGAGAGAAATGATGCCAGTATGCTTCGCTGGATGTGCAATGTCAGTGTGCATATTCGACAGAGTGTAAGCTTCTTGAGAAAAAAGTTAGGCATAAGAGGAATCAGATGTGGTGTACAAGAGAGACGACTGCACTGGTATGGTCATGTGATGCATATGGATGAGGACATTTGTGTAAAGAAGGGCCGATCTCTAACTGTGGAAGGAACCTGTGGTAGAGGTAGACCCATGAAGACATGGGACGAGGTGGTGAAGCATGACCTTCAAACTTTGAACTTCACAGAGGCAATGTCTAGTGACCGAGACCTTTGGCGATGTGCTCTGCTGAAGAGGACCTGTCAAGCTAAGTACACCCATGCTACTGGCATGTAAAAAAAAAAATCAACTTTTGAACATTGGGCTTGATGGAGGCAAAGTGGCTGAGTTCCTTTCGGGCGTTGGGCCTCACAGAGGTAAGGTGGCTGAGTTCCTTTTGAGCAGGCCTCATGGAAGCAAGATGGCTGAGTTCCTTTCAAGCATTGGGCATCATGGAGGCAAGGTGGCCGAGCTCCTTTTGAGTGTTGGGTTTCAGGGAGGCAATGACCACAATCTTTGGCATTATGTTGTACTTGAGAAGAAGACCTATCAAGCCGAGCAAAATTGCAGACATAGTAGATAGCAGTCTCACACAAATGGCACCTATGCCAGAGGCATGTAAAAGCACCCATTACACTCTCAGTGGTTGGTGTTAGAAAACCATGCCAAATCAGACTGGATCCTGGCACAGCCTTCCAGCCCATGTCAGCATGGACAATGGACATTAAATAATGATGATGACGCTGAGGATTTCAGTAGGTGGTGACTGTCTAATTGAGATACATTTGTTCTTTCTATAGATGAGCATATGCTCAAAACATAAAATACTTTTTTTTCTATTTTTCTTGAGAGTAAATCTTATACACTTACACTACATTTGATTTTTTTATTATTGTCTTCATATTTTTGTTTAGTTTTGCACCATATGTATAATATATATAGGCTGAGTAGTTTTGCACCATATATGTAATATATATAGGTGCAGGAATGGCTGTGTGGTAAGTAGCTTACTTCTCAACCACATGGTTCCAGGTTCAGTCCCACTGCGTGGCACCTTGGGCAAGTGTCTTCCACTATAACCTCGAGCCAACCAAAGCTTGTGAGTGGATTTGGTAGACAGAAACTGAAAGAAGCCTGTCACGTGTGTGTGTGTGTTTATATGTCTGTCCCCCCCCACACACACACACACAAACTGATGTCAGTGTGTTTACGTCCCTGTAACTTAGTGGTTCGGCAAAAGAGATCGATAGAATAAGTACTAGGCTTACAAAGACTAAGTCCTGGGGTCAATTTGTTTGACTAAAGGCGATGCTCCAGCATGGCTGCAGTCAAATGACTGAAACAAATAAAAGGATATATATATGTATATATATGTATACACACACACACACACAATAGGCATCCATACAGTTTCCATCTACTAATGTTACAAGATCCAATATCACAGTAGAAAACACTGGTCCAAGGTGCCACACAGTGAGCTAGATCTCCAAACCACATAGTAACAAAACAAACTCCGTATCAGCATACCCATGCTTACACCTATACAAAATTAAATTTGTTTACTGCTTGTTCTTCTGTTCCAAAATACAACAATTTCATGCTAAACTGTATAACTTCTGTTACACAAGGTAATCAGTGATCCTCTATATAGTCACTCAATCTGATAGGAATAGAACCCATCTCTTACTCAAATTACATCCTGCTATCATTGTCAATGTTTTAAAATTTGCTTTTTCCTGCAGGTGCGGGCTGGACAGGACTTTTTAAGGCAGTGTTTTATGAATGAGTGTCCTTCCCAACACCAGTTCTTTTCATTGCAACATGTAAAAACAGTATACTTATTTCACATCACACCTCTCAATCATAAGTAAAGACCTGTTGTATATAATATAGGTCACTTCCTAAAATACCTACACAAAAAAAAACAAAAAGACAGATAGGGTGGTCAAGGCCAATGAGCAATCAATTTCAGTGCCTTGTAAACCTCTGTTACTTGTTTAACACAAGCTAGCACAGGAAACCTCAATATAGCTGCTCAACTTGCCAAAAACAGTATCAAAATCTCTCTTAAATCATATGCTACTGTCTTCAAAATAGAATACATTGGAGAATCAAGTCCAAGACGTCTGGAAATAAGATAGAATTAGTACATCTTTGGTTATAAACCTGGCCAATCAGAGCAAACCTAGAGCTGACAACAACATGTTCTTTAACGGCAACACTAAAACAAAATTCAACAAACTCACCAATCAACATTCATTACCAAATTTGATGACTGATAAGCTCTGGCAGCTAATCATAGGAATTAATAATTACAGTAATTTCTCACTATCACTCACTACATCATTGTTAATTAATTAAGCAAACACAATATTCTATTTGAACACTTTATATAAAAGCCTAATCAACTTAATTTTACTTAATCTTTTTATGTTTATATATTATATAGGTTAAGTATAGCCATGTGGTTAAGGGATTCACTTTGGGAACAGCATAGCTGAGGGTTCATTCCCACTGCTAGGAGATTGTTGACTGAGGAGTTCTACAATAGTCAAGAGTTGATCGATGCCTTACAAATGAAACATAGTAGACAGAAACTAGAAGAACCCCACTGTGTGTGTGTGTGTGTGTGTGTGTGGTGTGTGTGTGTGTGTGTGTGTGTTGTGTGTGTGTGTGTGTGTGTGTGTGAGTGTGTGAGAGAGAGAGAGAGAGAATGAATGTATATATGTGAGTGTACTTGAGTATGTGCCTGAGTGCACAGAAACAGTATCCATGAAAGCATTCCAGGTTTATTGTTCGTTTGACTGGAGGAAATATTACCTTGCCTGGAAACAGATGAGGGATGGCAACAGAGTGTCCTGCCATAGAAATATCTCCTTCAACAAGGTCATCATCTGACCTCTGCATGTAGGGAAAGACAGAACATTAAAATGGTAATGATGATGTAATTATAAAAATGGTAATGGACATTAAATAAACAAACAACTGAATAAATAAATAAATAAATAAACACAGGTAAGTGAAGAGTTGAAAGAAATTAGTTGGATTCCTCTATAGTTTCATCTCTCTAAGGCATCTCTTTTGCTTTTGTAACAGTTTACAATGACACTGCTAAAACTTGTCATTGGGTATGACACCTTCCTGCACAACTTGATTAATTATCAGGAGGTATATCATGCATCCTACCTCGCCAGATATTTTGAGTATTCCTGCAACTATCCTTCATGAAAACAGCTTTCCCTCTCTCCATGGCCTTGAAACACTTTATCGACCACACTGCTGTCAACTTGAATTGCAGGTCTCTCTATATAGATCAGTATGAGACAAACCTTCTATATCCCATTTATTCTTCAAGCTCAACATTCTCTCACAATAGCACTTCTATGCCACTTTCATGTTTTCCATATCAATGGCAAGTATCTCTTTCCAAAAAACACTTCTCACCAATGACATTTTGATTCTCTTTCACATACTGTTTCAAAATCTTAAACACTTCATACCTTTGATTCTCACATTGTAAAACATGTACAAATCTCTTCATTTCTACCTCACTCACAGCAAAGTATACCTGTTGCTTAGCTGTTCTTCAATTTGATAATGTTCCCTACTACTTGCTTCCTTCTAGGTTTTCCAAGCCTGTCTCTCAGCCTTTACTGTCCTATCAAGCATGCCATTCTACCACCATGTTATCCTCAACTTAACTGGAACTTTGCCCCGTCATATGTCAGATCTATAGCCCTAAGTAGGATATTTCATAGAAATTTCCAGTTGCCATCCATGCTACAGGTATCTAAATATATATACATATATATATATATATATATATATATATATATAATTAATCCAAACATGAAAACACAAAGAGAAAACACAACAACGTGAGGACATGGAACAAGTATAGTATTATTGGACACTCAGGAAAGAAGGAGTGTTTAACGTTTCGAGCGGAGCTCTTCGTCAAAAACATAGGAAAAGGAAAGATCCAAAGAAGGGATGATGGAGGAGAAAAAAAAAAAAAAAAAAAAAAAAAAAAAATCGACAACAGTACACACACAGTCACATTTTGAATGACCGAGACACACACCCACACACACAGTTGTATGCACCAGTCAGAATTTCTCTAAACCTGTTCCCAACTGCTGGATACAAGAAAGAAAGAGAAAATTAATAAAAATAAAAATAAAAAACAAGGTCTCCAACCAGATAGTGTAAAGATTCATTTATTAATGTATTTCAAAGATTGTATAATGTCTCTCCTGTGAATTCCCTTGCAGTCCTTTGTTTATGTACTCATTATTAAACAAAATGTGTTACAATTAATACAGATAATCAATATTGGTAATTGATAATCTGGTGGCTAATTCGTTTGTCTTCATAATCGAAAACAATACCATGTGTTTGTATTCTTTGTTACACTGAATCAAAACCATGCAGAAGATGTATGCGTATGTATATCCAAGTGAATATGGACACAAGTATAACAATGAACGCTGCATGGCAATGAATGCAAGCATGACTATGAACACAAGCATGGCTATGAACACAAAGCATGGTCATTTGAGCAGGCATGGCTATGAATGCAAGCATAGCTATGAGTGCATGCAAAGCAATGAGGTTAAGATGTTCATCTTAGAATCACATGGTTACTGGTTCGATCCTACTGCCTGTCACCTTGGACAAATGTCTTCTACCTAAGCCTCAATGGACCAACACTTTAAAAGAGGACTTTGGTTGATGGAAACTAATTGAAAGCCCATCACATGCATGTGTGTTTGCATGTGAGCATGCTTGTGCATATGTCTTTGTCCAATGTGTATCAGCAAAGGATATAAAAGTGGCAAGCTAGTAGAGTCATAAGCATGTCAGACAGAATATTTGCAGTATTTACTCTGACTCTGTACTCTAAGTTCAAATCCTGCCAAGGTCTACTTTGCTTTTCACCCTTTCAGAGGTCAATCAAGAAGTACCAATTCAGAGCAATGGATTGACAGAACTGAAAGAAATGTTGCACCTGGTTTCTTGTCGTATTTGTTCTAGCACTTTGCATTCTGAGTTCAAATTCTACCATGGCCTCCTAGAGTACTAGACTTAATCTATTGCTCAGTTTAACACCACCACCTGACATCTTCAAATCCCTTTAGTGGAGGGGTTCACTCTCTTGAAAGCATTTGAGCCAGGTATCTAGTTTGAGGATAATTTTCTCCATCCCACCATTCTCAGAGGACCTGTAAAAAGTTATGAGCACTGTCTTCTGAAAAACTAGTTCTTCTCAAAGTCCCTTCTAATATTTACTTTAGACCAAGTTACAAACATTCTCTTGACCCTCTCAATGTCAAAAATAAAATGAACCACTGATTAACCAACTAGAGACTTTTCACCAATTAAAAACATATAAAATTTTAAATACAAGGACTTGTCTGTGTTATATATATGCATGTATTTATTTTGCTTGCATCTATTCTTTCCAAAATTTTGTACATTTGTACATTGTTGGAGACATACCTACCCACCTACATTTTCTGTTCTATCCCTATTCTTTCTCTCTCTCTTTCTCTCTCTCTCTCTCTCTCTCTCTCTCTCTCTCTCTCTCTCCAGATGGGGGAGTCATGTATTCACCTCGTTAGCAAGCCTGCTCCTGTCCCTTTATCATATTTTCATATCCCTCAATACTTCAAAACTATAACCCACTCAGTACTTGGTCACATCATCAGTGCTGCTGTTATGAAAAAAAAAGCACCCAGTACACTCTGTGAAGTGGTTGCTGTTAGGAAGGGCATCCAGCTGTAGAAGTCATGCCAAAGCAGACACTGAAGCCTGATGCAGCACTCTGGTTTGTCAGTGCCTATCAAACCATCAAACCCGTGCCAGTACGGAAAAGGGGTAATAAATGGTGATAATTACAACTGGAGATCCAAATTAAGGTTAAGCAATCACCTGTGAAGCAAACTGGGGAAAGCAGATTTGCATAGTATTTCCAAACATAAAACAACAGATGTGGTGAGATTTGAACTGCTAACTTCGTTGAACACTACTTTAAGACCTTAGCCACTGTGCTCCTCAAACCCAGAGATGTTGATAATTTACCTAAGTCTTCTATCAATGCCACCACCACTATCAGTTTTATATTCACTTTTTCCATATATTGCCAGAGGCTTGATGAATGAACATGTAAAATCCAAGAGAACAAAGAGTTAAATTGGGAATCCAAGGTAACTAGTGGTTGTCTATGAGGAGAACAATTAATTCATAACAACATCTGGTATGTTCAGTTGCTGTAAGCCATGGAGAATCAAACTTTTTTTGGCCTTGTCCTTTTCTAAGAGTGAAAAATTGAGAGAGACAGCAATGTTGTCACTTGGGTTGTTGACAAGTAAAATGTAGGCATGTCTGTTCAACTACAGCTGAAGTAACAATATCATATTTTTTTTCAGATAGCAATGGTTGTTGTGATGGGGAGATTATAATATCTAATGTTTTTCCCTTCTTTTTTATAATTTTAGAGAAATTTGGCAGCTGTTTCAAACAGCCTAGGCAATGCATATAGGCTCTCCCACAGATGATGATGATGTCTGCAGTGGTGATCATGATAGCAGTTGTAATGTTTGTTAATAGTCAAGATAGTGGTGATGTATGTGACCATAGTGGTAGTGAAAATAGCAGTAAAGGTGGTGGTGGTGGTGGTGGTGATAATATGGTGACAGCAGTAGTGATAGCAAAGGAGGTGGTAGTAGTGGTGTCGGTGGTGGTGGTGATAATGAGTGAGGTGGAGAATGGCAAGTATAGTGGTGGTAGTGGTGATAATAACAAATGAGATAACAGGAGGTGTAGAAGAGGGTGGTATTGATAATGAATGTGATAACAGCAGCAATGGTTTATAGCTGATGGGGTATATGATGGGGTTGATGGAGTAATGTTGTGGTGATGTTGAGGTGATGATTAAGAAGGGGAAGGGCAAGAGTAGGAGGCAAAAGGGAAGGAAGTTGAGGCAATTTAAGAAGGAAAAATTAATTTAGGGGATTTTATAGAGCAGATTCAGATGATTAACATTAAATATAGAGATTATGTAAAGATAAGTATAGAGGTTAATGTCTTAAACAAACCAAGTAAACTGTATCTTGAGTATTTAACTGTTACCTCAGCCTATATGTGTAGTTATGTATGTGTGTGTGTGCGTGTGTGGTGCTTGTGTCTGTATGTGTGTGAGTTGTACACATCACATACCTTTTTCTTTTACAATCATGTCATTCCAGGTTTGATTCCACTGAAGTGTCATGGTAGACTTGGGTCAATCCGACCCTTGTAAATGAAACTGAGTAGAGGGAAACCATGGGGAAGCCTGTTGGAATGACTTATTCATTTGTTTATTCGTGTAATGCCCATTTTTGTATACTTAGTATGGCTCAGATAGAAATTGATTTTGAAGCAGAATTTCACTGCTGGATGCTCTTCCTGTCACCAACCCTCATCCGTTTTTCAGGTAAAGGGGTTTCAGATTCCATAAGTCAGTGGAAACACAAAGTGACAAGTCACTTTGTCAACATGGAATGTAAACATCAGTTTTGCTCAAAACAGTGATAAACAAAATACCAACATTTACACACATAGTTGTTCATTTCCATGCCAGTTTCCCCATGCTTGCATGGATTAGATCAATATGATAATGAGACATTTGTTTTGCAGCAGATGTCATTCCTATTGCTAACCTTTATCTGTTATTCAAGTAAGGGATCTCTTATTACATGTCGTTTGAAAGATGCAAAGCAAGCAAATTTGTTGACAAAAAAGTACATAACATCAACACTGCCCATATAGTAACAGGCTTCTTAAAATAATAATAGTTTCTTTTATTGGCCACAAAGACCCAAGACATAGAGACTAATATGAAGACAAAATACAAACATACAAAAGTGGGGGGTTACAACAAGTTAAAAGAAGTCAACAAGATATAAAAACAAAAATTTCAACAACAAAATTCCCTAATAGTGGAGAAAACCAAAGATAATTCAGGGAAAATCCCACATGAAGGTCTTATTTTACCACATTCAAGGCATTAAAAAGGCCATCTCCCAGTTTCTTTCCTCCTACTCAGGAAAGCATACTCTGAGTAGACCCATTCAACATCATCTGTTGCCACTCTCACTCACCTTTCATTAAACACACAAGAAAGCAGTACCATCTTCTTAACCCTCACCTTTCTCTTTAAGTGACACTTAAAGAAGTTGATAAGAGCTTGGATAAACAAGAAAATGCCTGCCTTTAAACCTTTCAGAAAAGTTCACCACACTACTTCTTTTGCGACTGCCAAGACTGGCTGTATTTCTTTCCCAAAAAAAGGTAGCATGTCAATTTTTCACAATAGACTTGGCTGATAGGCAGTGCCATAAGTATGATGAAAGGTGGAAAGTAGATGTAAAATAATGATAAATATGGCTGATTCAATCAAACTTTGTACTTGATTGGTAATTAATTGAACAGCCCTCAAAGAGATGAAAAACAAAAACCAACGACAGCTGGATATGAAATCAAAGCCTCAGTAAGGTTGGCACACTGTAGCCATTTCTGTAGAGCCACTGCAGTAGTGGCAGCAAAGTGAGGAGACATCTGTAGCCCAGAGATTGTAACTTGATGCCAATCAGTTGAGTAGCTTTATATTTTGGTGGGGGTGGAGAACAGTCTAAGATCTCTGAATGTGTAGTAGCAGCACTATCTAGAACAGTACCTCATTGTGGGTCTCACTTCAACTTTGTAAAGTGTTAGTAGTTGTTGAGGGGCTGAAGTATTTTCTGGCTGTGAAGGGGAAGGCTTGTCATTGTGACACAATCTTTACTTGAATGGTACATATTTTATCAATATCGAAAGATGAAGGTTTAAAGTTCATTCCAGCAGGATTTAAATTGAGAGAGTAAAAAGAAATGAATAGGTGCCATAAGATATTTCTTTGTTTTGAAACTCTACAAATCACCAAGTATCTGTCCTGATGAAAGCACAACACTTAATAAAGCTAGGACCACATCCCAAAAACTAGCCTGTTATGCTCAGGCCTTTCCTGTTGATGTTGACCCACAAAAACCCAACCTCATCAAAACTGTAAACTCAGAACATAACATACTCCATTTTTCTGCTCTTTCGCTGCTCTAGTACAACAAGAGAAAAAACAATGTTAACTTACTGATAATTTCGGTCATCTGGTAGATCCCTTGTCATCTTGACGTTATCACTTGCAGCTTGATTAAATTTGTTCCTAGCATAGCTGTCCTCTCCTGGTTTCAGTGCCTTTTTGGCAATGTATTTATCAGCATCAAACTGACTCCAGTGCACTTTACCCGAACTGTCCATTTGTTGTATGTTTACAACACTACCTGTTGTGTCCATCACAAGTTGTGGTTCAATAATAATGTTACCCTCCACCGGTAACCTTTCCTTATGGTGAAATGCATTGTTGCGATTAATGTTCTTGCTTGGCGACAGTGCGCCATCTTGTCTATCCCCAGGTAATCCATGGTCACGTTGCCACTCCAATTCTCCAATACCCTGAAATTAATAATAGCAAAAATCATTAACATTAATCTTTTCACATATGCATGAGGCAAACAAAAGTACAGAGAAAGGAAAAAGTTCTGTCCTTTGAAATTCCCCCACACCAACCCCAGTACACAAGTACATAGACGGAACTGATTTTTCTAACATAAACTACACAAGGAGTTAAACCTGGCACACAACTATTTCTTTTACTCTCCTACCTGTATGCAATATTAATAATATCAAAAATAATGAGAGAGTCCCTTGTGAAGATCTTTCCACTGTCTTTCTTTGACTGGGAAGGACAGGCAATGTTTCTTTGTCATTTGACCTTAGCGAAAGAGGTTGTGTGGTGGCCAAACCCTCATTAACTTTTTCAAGTTTCACTTGAAAAGGAAAGTGAGGGGAGAGAGGAATGTGCTCCCCCCACCCACCAGCAAATTTGCTAAAAGGTGGGTAAATGTGGGGTAAGAATGGTTCGAGTGAACAGACCTACTCAAAACATGCACCTGTAGACAATGTGGAGAGGGCACTTGCCCTAGTGGTAAGGAAATCCGCGATTTTGTGGGGTTTCCACAAGCAGCCTTAGGAACTCTCCTTCATTTGGGGAATCATTCATTGTTAAAATTAGTATTTTTCTAGTTTTTTTTATTTTTTACACGCCTTTCATAAACCCCACATTGTATTATTTTGCACTGTACCCAATGTTACTTGTGGACCCTTAGTGATTAATAAAGAAAACATAATAATAATAATTATTATTATTATTAAGGTAGTGAGCTGGCAGAATCATTAACACACCAGACTAAATGCTTAGCAGCATTTCTGCCAACCTTATGTTCTGAGTTCAAATTCCACCAAGATCAACTTTGCCCTTTCATATTTTTGGGGTTGTAAAAACAATTATCAGTCAACGTGTAACTGACCAGCCCCTCGCCACAGACCTCCAGGCCTTATACCTATAGTAGAAACAGTTATTATTATTATCATTATAAAAGATGGTAAGCTGGCAGAATCATTAGTACACCAAACAAAATGCTTAGTGACATTTCTTCTGGTTTTATGGTCTGGATTCAAATTCTGCTGAGGTTGACCTCACTTTTCACTCTTTCGGGGTCAAAGAAATAAGTTCAAGTCAAGTACTGGGGTTAATGTAATCAACTAATGTAGTCCCCTTCCCACAAAAAAAATTCAGGCCTTGTGTCTAGAGCAGGGAAGATTATTATTATTATGGTTATTATTATTATTATTATTATTATTATTATTATGGTTATTATTATTATTATTATTATTATTATTAATAATAATAATAATAAAGTGTCAAGCTGTCAAACTTGTTTCTGTATTGGATGAAATACTTACCAGCATTTTTCCGGTGCTTTACATTCTAAGTTCAAATTCTGCAGAGATCAAATTTGCCTTTCATCTTTACAGGGTCATAAAGTAAAGTACCAGTCAAGTACTGGGGTTAATGCAATTGACTTATTCCTTCCTCTAAATATTGCTGGCTTTACACCAAAATTTGAAGCCATTATAAATAATATTATTATCATTATTATTAAGGTAATGGAGTTGGCAGAATTGCTAGCATATCAAACAAAATGATTAATAGAATTTCTTCCAGATGTTGCTTTCATATTCCACATTCTCTCAACATTTATTCTCAAGTCTGCATATTTTATGACCTTCCCGGGGTGTTGGATCGACAGATTTGTTAGAACATTGGACAAAATGCCTTGCAGTATTTCTTCAGGCTCTTTACATTCTGAGTCAAAATTCTGCTGTGATCAACTTTGCCGTTCATCCTTTCCGGGTCAATAAAATATAGTACTATCCCACAAGTTAGAGACGCTCTGGATCTGTCCTACACACAACAAGCAATATTCAGGTGTATGGTTTTATGGTTGAAATGTTAATTTTATGACTGCAAATTTTGGGTTCATTCCAGCAATACAGTACTATAAACAAATGACTTCTATTATAGTCTTTGGCTGATCAATATTTTGTGAGTGGCTGATATATCAGTTGTATGAAACCATTGATGTCAATTTCATAACTGAAAATATATCATCACCACAATTTTACCTCTGTTTTCCATGTTGTCATGAATTATCATAGCCAGAATCAGCACCTATTCTGAGGTACTACTCAGCAAGATGGGTTGGAGGCCAACATCTCACCATTTGTTTCTTCTTTGGTTTCTAAGGGTGAGTACCCTTCCTTATACCAACCACTTTACAGAGTGTACTAGCTGCACATCTTACGTAGCACCATCATTATATAAAAGTGAGTGTGTATCCCAAAAGGGGTCACCTACCTAGGGCCAGTTAAGAAAACTCCTTTACAAAACAGACTAGCTTAATTAACAAGGCAAGTGACCCTTCCAAAATTCAACTCACAAACCTACAAGCATATTTTCAGAACAGTTCACTTCCACTGACCATTCATGCCATTCTCTTCCATTTGTCAGCAAGTTTTCAGAAGAGCAACATTTCCCTCTTTACTCTTAAAAAAAGAGGCACTTGAAAAATATGATGAAAATTTAGCCTTCATCCTCTCAATTTTGTCCACCATAGCCAAGACAAACACTGTCAAAGGAAGACAGGAGAGGAATCTTCATGATAAACTTGGCCAATAACCAGATCAGTTGTATATATAACAGAAGCTTGAGATATGTCCTACAAGTAACAGATACTCTGGATCTGTCATACACATTACAGACACTGCTTGATAACTTCACAAGTCAGTAATAGTCAAGCATAGGATATGATATATGGTTAAAAAGTCAGTTTTGCAAACACATAATTTTGGGTTCATTCTCACAGGATAGTAATGTGGGCAAATGTCTATTATAGCCCCAAGCAGACCAATGGCTTGCAAGTTAAACTGGTCGACCAAAATTGTATAGAAACCAGTTGTGTATAGTGGGGTGCACACATTTTGAGTGCATATTGTATGCGGTTAGGTCTTCTCATATGTCTCAACAATGTTTACACAGTGTAAAACAACATCATTGCTAAGGCATTGCATTAAATACAACACAGTTTCAGCTAACAGAAGGAGAAACCCATAGAGTGTCTTGATTACCCAATTTTACTCCAAAATACATGAAATATGCACTTCAGACAAAATTCTGTCTCAAGTTGCCACTGCACAAATATAACACAAGATATCTGGGTTGTGCTGATACTTCATACACTTTCTAGTATTAATAATATTAGATTACAACTTTGACTTGGTAATGACAAACAAACCAGAAATATAGAATTAAAATTTTCCTTGGGCTTGAGACTACATGAAGATACAACAAGCTAATGCTGGAATAAATGAGAAAGTGCCTGTGCTTAACAATAAAGCACTATCCTAGATTAGCATTGTATACAAGTAAACCTAGGAAAATTATCTGTTTGTAGTCCCACTGCCAAGACTTTTCAAAGTTACAGGCTATTCTTCATAAAGAAGAGTTTACCTCCTTTAGAGCCTTTCTCAGGTTATAACAATTGTTACCTGTATCTTAAGAACCTAGGGCAGATACTCTCTCCGTTTTCAAAAGTTAATCAGGAAAATGCTTTTTTTTTTGCACTATAATGTCCTGTATGCTTTATGGTGATGATGTAGGTATTTGTCTCTATCATTAGCTTCAAATGCTGCTACAGTTGACTCTGCCTTTCATCCTTTTGGGGTAGAAAAAATAAGCACCAGTTGAACATGGATGTGATCAATTTGCTCCCTTCCCTTCTACCAAATCTAGAAAGATCCTTAACTCTTTAGCATTTAAACTGGCCATATCTGGCCCAAATATTCTACCTGTTATATGTTCAAACTGACCAGATTCAGCATCTCACACCTACACTACAATGTCATTCTAAAAATAAACAATCACATCTTTGATGTCTCTAAGCTGAGATAATACATGATCAATTATATAAAATGTGAATAAATAAGCATTATATTTGACAGAGAAAGCTGAATGCTAAAGGGTTGATCTTACAAGGTTGCTCTTGGACTCTTTCACTGTAATATGGTAACTAGGTGAGTGTGGTATTATTATAGGCAATGTAAGAAATTAACTTGACTTTTATCTTTAAAAATATTTTGTAGAAACTACTTCAATTTCAGATGAAATAAAATGGTCTGAAACAAAGAATTAATACTATCCGTAATTTTCTTAAAATGCCAAAAGTAGATAGTTTTATATTCCTGTCCTATGGTGCTTAGTAATTAAAGTTGATATGGTACACAAAATCTGATGATTTATTTGGAATCAGTGCCTTTCCATTAAAATTAGCCTAAAAACTGCCTTCACTTTGAAATTGTTTAGACCAGTGTAATGTAGCCCTAGATATCTAAGACAGAGTGGGTGGATGGTCACAACTGGAATGCTTATGATCATAAGTTTTCTGGATCATAAATGACCTGTGACTATAAACCAACAGCAAACAAACAAAAAGAAAAATATATAACTGTGAGAAGGAACACATGGAAAAAAACTGTTGTTATTTGCTATCAATATGGTGTTCAGATAACACAGGTGACATACTTGAAGTTATCAAAACAGATTAGTTTAAAGAAAAACACTTAGATACAGTGAGGGTAGGGCAGAACTGGTTGAGACAAGGATACTCAATACTGTATGATTGATATCATTATCATTAAATAGCTAACAAGATAAACTGTTAATAACTGACTTTATGTGACTTCAATTTCTCAAACTATATACAACAAAAATCCATATATAATATAGTAACATGTATAATACACATCATGATTTGGGCACCTAAATTGACTTCAAACTCAAGTATGTATAAAACAACTACTACAAGAGTATATAATCTACAATAATCCATTACATTAGATTTTAATGTTTCGCTTAACAACAACAACCCTTTCTACTATAGGGACAAGGCCTGAAATTTCGGCAGGGTGGGGTAGCCAATTACGTCGACCGCAGTGCTCAACTGGTTCTTGCTTTATCGGGGCCCTAAAAGGATGAAAGGCAATGTTGACCTCAGCAAAATTTCAACTCAGAATGTGAAGACTGACTAAATGCTAAACATTTATCCATTGTGCTTGCCACCTTAACAGCAACAATGATAACATTCTGAAACATAATAAAGCCATCAACATCATCGTTATTGTTTTTGAATGTCTACTTTACCATGCTTGCACTGGTCAGATGACATTCACAGGCAGATTATCAATAGTTGGATGCTCTTCCTATCACCAACTTTCCCTTATTTCCAAGCAAGGAAATCTTTTCTCATGTCCAGATATGTTTTCACAGAAGACTGGAAACAAACAACTGCTTATATACAAGTGGACTTGGCAAACAGAAACTGAAAGAAACCAGTCATATATATATATATATATATATATATATATATATATATATATGCATGCATGTATTTATGCATGTATGTCTGTGAATGCTATTGCGCGTATACTTGTCTCATTGCTTTGACATCAAATGGTAGTCGTGAATGAGTTTCAGTCATACATACATACTTGTACACATACATGCACACACACGTGAAAGACACTTGTATGAAGCTCACTCATATTGCAAATTTCCACTTGTTCTTCAAGACAAAAATTTGCACAAACCTTGGCTCATACAGCAAATTATTCATACAATGGTGCACTTGTACCTCGAGGTTTTACTGTATATATAAATATATGTATACATGTGTAGTGCATCAGTGTGTATGTGTGTGTGTGTGCACGCATACACACACACATGTGTACACTCTTAACAACTTAAAAGGTTTAACAGTGGTACTTAACACAAAACCCTAAACATTCCTTAATTTTCAGGATTATTTCTGTTCACCTCACCTCAAGAAAATACTTGCACTAATGACTTCAGGCTAATGGTTTACTTTACCTACTATCTCCAGTTAGCTTTTTTTAATAATAGGTAAGCAACAAAGTCTCATAGATCTATCCTCTGGTAAACTATCTTAATCAGCCAGCTCACATAATCTTTGTCCCCATATACTTCATATGTACCTAATCTACCCACTTTCAAAACAATATATCAAACTTAACGTACCTAATTTTTTTTACTGATAAAACTAACCAGTTGCTTATCTCTCTATAAATCATTTCTACTTATTGGCTACCTACTACCCTATCAAGGCATGCCCCGCTTACTCTTGATCCAGTCATTCTGTTTCTTAGTCTGAATTAGGTGTTAAGTAGGTAAGCAGTGTACATATTACAGTTCATAGTAGTATATTAATGGCCATCATGTCTAATTATAATCAGTCCAGACAACTAAGCTGTTTCCATCTATCAAATTCACTCACAAGGTTCTGGCTGGCCTGGGGTCAGAGCAGAAGATACTTACCCAAGATGCAGTACAGTGGGACTAAACCTGAAATTATGTAGCTTCAAAGCAGATTTTGTAACAATACAGTTATATCTGAACCTACACAAATCGAAAAATGACAGAGTAAATAATCCAGGTCATCATCATCATCATCACCATCATTTAACATCCATTTTCCATGCTGCATGAATTAGACAGTTTGGTTGGAATGATAAGTCAGAGAGCTGCACCAGGCTCCTGTCATCTGTTTTAGCTTGGTTTCTACAGTTGGATGCCCTTCCTAATAGCAACATCTTTATAGAGTGTAGTGAGTGTTTTATTTACATGTCACCAGCATGGTCAAGAGTTCAAATTTTTTACCTGTGATCCTTTATTAGGGCATCCAAGTTTGGTGGGAGGAAGAACATTATCCTCATAAATGCTGCAGCAGAATGGGCTCTATTAAATGTACCCAGTGTGCTAGATGGATGTGTTAAACCAGGCAACAAATTAAATCTACCCACCCAACAACAAGAACAGTCCCTCAAATAAGCTTCCACATAGTTTTCATCTACCAAATTTCACTCACAAGGTTACTCAAAATTTGCCCAAGGTACTGCACAATGAAATTAAACTTGGAAGGACACATTTGTGAAGTGAATTTCTTAACCACCCAGACATAGCTGCAAGCTTTTCTGTCTTAAGTGAAAAAAAAAAAAAGTTTCCCAATACGTGAAATTAAATGTTGAATGTAGTCAGCACAGTGTATTATGCAATCCTGACATCTGTAACAGCTGGGTTGCAGACCACAAGTGGGTTGCTTAGGTGTTCTCTCTGAACATCAAACTTTTCCTAAAAATTTTCCACTTTTTAACTTATCTATGGGTGAGCAGCTGATAGATTTTAGACAGTTTTTTTGTGTCATGATTGCCAAAGGAAATAAGATATTTTTTGCAGATATAGCCACAGGTACAGGAATTGTCATGTGGTTAAGAAATTTTACTCTACAATCACAGTCCCACTGTGTAGCACCTTCATGGGCAAGAGTCTTTTACAACTACTTGGCCCAACCAGTGCTTTTTAGGTGTAACTAGTAACAGAACTGCATGGAGGCCCATTGTGCAATATGTGTGTGTATTTGCACATATGCGTGTGTACATGAAAGTTGTAATTTACACTTCCCATATGAAATCAACTGAGCAAAAGTTGGTGTGGTTGTGTTTTCATTCTCAGTCAACACCAACATTCCACTGCTCTGCAGTTCCAAAATAGTGCAATAAAATATTCATTACATGAAAGACTTGATGACAAGAATAGAATCCAGGCTTAAAAATAATGCCTCAAATAAGTATCCAACCAGCTTGCACCAGTACAGACAAATATAAAAAAAGACCTAAAATGAACAAGCGAATAAAAAAAAGGAATACGATCTAAATGTCTGGGCCATGGACAAATGTAAAAAACTGAGAAGGCCATTGCAAAAAGAAGTTGTTGGATGCTAATGAAACATTGTATATTTTAGAGTATATAGCAGACATTTTGGGGAAAATTACTTGAAGAAATTAGATATTTTTTTTATCCACTAATTCTTCAGAAGCAGGAGTTGAATTACCAGCTCAAAGAATTTTAATAATAAGCACAGACATAACTGTGTGATTAGGAAGCTAGCATTATAACAACATTGTTTCGAATTCAGTCCCACTGCATGGCACCCTGATTACGTGTCATCTACTATAGCTCTGAACTGACTAATGCCTTGTGTGTGAATTTGGTAGATAAAAACTGTTGAAGCACATTATATATATATATATATATAGGCACTCGTGCCAGTGGAACATTAAAAGCACATCCAAGTGTGGGGTGTAACCAGCCCACTTATGAGTGCCCCTCGTGCCAGTGGAATGTTAAAAGCAAATCTAAGTGTGATTGTTGCCAGGGCCATGGATTTGCTCCCATGCCGGCGGCACATAAAAAGCACCATTCGAGCATGATCGTTACCAGCGTCGCCTTACTAGGACATGTGCCGGTGGCACGTGAAAAGCAACATTCAAGCGTGGTCGTTGCCAGTGTCGTCGGACTGGCTCCCGTGCAGGTAGCACGTAAAAAACACCTTTGAGAGTGGTTGCTGCCAGAATCACTTGACTGGCCCTCATGCCGGTGGCACATAAAAGCACCCACTACACTCTCGGAGTGGTTGGCATTAGGAAGGGCATCTAGCTGTAGAAACTTTGCCAGATCAGATTGAGCCTGGTGCAGCCTCAGTCAAACCATCCAACCCATGCCAGCATGGAAAACAGACGTTAAACGATGATGATGATGATTTATTGGGTTAGTGCATAATTACTGCGGCTTTGTTTTTTCAACAAATTTTATTCAACAAAAACAATAGCAACATATAACAAAAACATCTTTAAATAATTATTCCCGAGCATATTCACCATCTACTGCAATTACTGCTTTTGTTAAATATTGTTATTGTTATTGTGGAATAAAATTTGTTGAAAAAAACCCACAATAATTATGCACCAACCCAATATATATGTATATATGTATATATCATCATCATTTGATGACTGTTGTTCATGCTGGCATAGGTTGGATGATTAGACAGGATCTTGAGCAGCAGGGCTGCCGTGTGCTCTATATCAGCTCTGGCATGGTTTCCTGGGATAGATGCCCTTCCTAATGTCAACCACTATATAGTGTATTTAAAAAATATGGAATGCTTCCTGAATGTACATGTGTGCGTGTGTTTGTCCTTCCCCCACCTCCCACTTGACAACCAATGCTGGTTTATTGGTGTCTTTGTAAATTAGGGGTTCAGTAAAAGCGGCCAATACAATAAGTACCAAACTTAAAAGAAAAGTAAATACTGGGGTTAATTTGTTTGACTAAACCCTTCAAGGCAGTGCCCCAGCATGGTCTCAATCCAATGACTAAAACAATTAAAAGATAGAAAGATCCATGAACAGAAACAACGCATATGTAAATCTTGAAACAATATGAAGCCAGAGAACGTAATCTTTAAAACAATTTGGATGTCTTCCAAAATAAGACATAGTTCAATCAAAATTCTTTAAATCTGGAAATGATTCATCACTCTCCTCCCTACCATATACCCCACCATATTTGGGTCTTTTACTTAAACTCTCTTCCACCACACCCTATTATACACACACACACAGTGATTAAAATATTCACTAGATATTTCTTTAAAAGTGTTAATATGACATATGTAAATGCTTGAAGTCACTAGAAAAATATGCAGACTTTTAACTTCATCTACAGGAATGTTCTAATGTGCTTAAGTCTTTGTATTGAAAATATAAATATAGTATGATGATGTAGGTAGAGAATTAAAAGGGATAGACATCAGTTTGAATAGGACTTCTCTCATTCTTTCTTTTTTTTTTTTTCGAGCATGTTCATTAAAAATCTACTCTGAATACATTTGGTTAAAGCATGAAAGATGAGTCACTATGCCGTTTCCATTGGATATACACACTCCATTAACACAACATACACAAATGTACTTCATTACCACATACACAACATTGATATGCACACAAAAAGGCTTTCATTACCACATACACACGGATATAGCAATTACAACACAAACACTTCATTGATACAAACAAACACACTTCTGCCACATACACACAATTTTGTAACCACACACACTTCCATCCCCACATGTACATTTATCACTACACACACACACACTTTCATCACCACATACATATACACTTTTGTTACCACATATATACACACACATCCACACACTTCCATTACCACACACATCTCACTTCATTACCACACAAACACACTCACCCACACTATCAATATTAATATAAATGCTAAATAATATGCATTAATACCTTATGTAGACTATATTTCTGCAACACTTTGAATATCTCTTTATATCACTTGGATTCCTTAATTACTCTGCTTTAAAAGAAAATTCTTGAAATTGATTTCTAATAAACATCACAACTTGCACTTCATTTTATCGATCTCAGAAGGATGAAAGACAACATTGGTGGAATTTGAACTCAGAATATAAATAGCTATAACTGAATACCACAAGAAATTTTATTCAACACAAACAACCCTACCAAACTACTGTCCTTGTCATTATTATATTGGGTTGTCCAGAAAGTTCGTGCCGATTTATAGTAGCTTACTTTGCGACTTATTTTAGAACATGGTTGAGTCCATAAAATAGGATTTTACTACACCTCCATTTATAGCACAGTTTAAGCTATCTTTTCATGGAAGAAGGTTTATGTTCCTATAACCTGTGTTAATTCTGTAACCATTTAAAATGGAAGATAAGAAAGTTCATTTTCTGCACTTGATGCTTTGGGAACCAAACAAAAATTGCTGCAGCTCGGCTGGGATGTGTTACCCCACCCTCCATATTCACCAGATATTGCTCCTTTGGATTTCCACTTATTCAGGTTTCTGCAGAATAGTCTTAAAAGTAAAGATTTCAATTCCTTGGATGACATAAAAAGATACCTTGATGAACTCTTTGACATGAAACCATCTCAATTCTGGGAAGGGCATATTTTCAAGTTAAAGGAAAGATGGAGACGCATTGTGCAACAAATTGGTTCATATTTAGTTGATTAAAAATGTAATGGCAAGTATTTATTGACCTTTTTCTTTCCTTTAAAAATTGACACGAACTTTCCAGACAACCCAATAATAATGATGGATTTTCCTGTCAAAGACGATGTATGAGTGCTCAGTTTTTTGCTGAACGACCTACACAAATGATTTGTTTAGAGTGATCAAATGTATGCATTGCACATTAGCTCACTCTCACCATCAAATCGACGTTGTTTGTACAGGTGCACAAATGTAAAGGTGTTGAAGTGACCACAGAGCAACACGAGATGAAGTGCTTTGCTCAAAGACACAACACACTGCTCAGTCTGGGAATCGAACACATGATCTAGTGATAGTGAGGGCAACACTCTAACCACTAGACCACATATGTGTGTGTGTGCATATATACATATATAGAAGTGTGTATATATGCAGGTTGTGTGGTAAGTAGCTTGCTTACCAACAACATGGTTCCAGGTTCAGTCGCACTATGTGGCACCTTGGGTAAGCGTCTTCTACTATAGCTTGTGAGTGGATTGAGTAGACGGAAACTGATAGAAGCTCATCATATTTATATATATATATATATATATATATATATAATTATAATTAAGGGTTAAATGCAACAAGTTGCTCAAAACCACATACCGAAAATATTAGAAATAGCAGCCAAAATTGCTCACCATTTCCTCTACTATTAAAAAGTCTCCACAAACAAACAGAATTTGTAAGCTGTATATGCCATATACAGCTTACAAATTCTGTTTGTTTGTGGAGACTTTTTAATAGTAGAGGAAATGGTGAGCAATTTTGGCTGCTATTTCTAATATTTTCGGTATGTGGTTTTGAGCAACTTGTTGCATTTAACCCTTAATTATAATTATTATAACCCTTACCAAATATGGTCTTTTCCATACTGATAAATCTACTAGGTGAAATTGATTAATTTTATTAAATTAATTATATTCCACCCTTTATTGCATATATATATATAGGGAAAATTCACAAAAAAACGAAAGACAAAGACAGGTGGTGTAGACAACAAACAGATGTATTAGTAAAACACTCATATATATAGAGTGGAAGTAGAGAGAGAGAGAGAGAGAGAGAGAGAGAGAGAGAGAGAGAGACCAAGTGGTGAGTATAAGAGGGAGGGAGTTAGATAAAACATGAGAAAGAAAAGGTGAAAGTGAAACATAATTAAGGAGTGGGAGTGAGAATGAGAGTACGGAACAGGGTAGACACACGGGCTGGTGAGGTGGAAGTGAGGTGGGGATTGGATATAATAATAGTTTCACATTTTGGCTAGTACTTATTTTATCAACCCTGAAAGGATAAAAGGCAAAACTGACCTCAGTGGAATTTGAACCCAGAATGTACAGATGGACAAAATGCTGCTAAAAATTCTGCTAGCTCAATAATAATAAATGTTTCAAATTTTGGCATAAGGTCTACAATTCTGGTGGGAGGGATTAGGGAATACTGCTGATCCCAGTAATTAAAGTCGACTTCTGTGGTGTTTGAACTCAGTACATAAACAGCCAGAAGACATACTACTAAGCATTTTGTCCAGCATAGTGATGGTTCTGCCAATAATAATAATAATAAGAGTACAAACCTCGACCAAGGCAACACCAACGTCCTCTCAACAATTAACCAGAGATGATTTTTAAAATGGGAATATCTGAAATAAACTCGAGTGCTCTCACAAACGAGAATACTAATAATGAACACAACCACTCTCAAAAATTAAGTAAAAAACTGGAAAAATAATCTAGAACCCTTGTCTGGTATCAGATCAATCCCAAAATCTAATCAGTTCATGCCAGTCACAAGACCAATCATCCCTGAAAGTTTCATCTGAATCCAACCAGTGGTTTTTGAGATATCTTGTCCACAGACAAACAAACAAACACGACTGAAAACAATGCCTCCACCTGAGAGAAGGCGGAGGTAATAACTGCTTCTAATTTAGGCATAAAGTCAGCAATTTTGAGGAGAGAGGTTAATCAATTCTATCAATCCCAGTATTTGACTGGTACTTTATTTTATAGACCTTAGAGGGCTGAAAGGCAACATCAACCTCAGCAGGACTTGAACTAACAATGTAGTGAGCATGAAGAAGTACTGTAAAGCTTTTTTCAAACAATCTAACAATTCCTCCAGCTTAGACCAACAATTTTAAGAAGTGGTTAGACTATACCATCAATCCTAGTGCTTGACCAGTACATTATTTAATTGATCCTGGAAGGATGATAGACAAAGATGATTCTCACAGGATTTGAACTTAATTATTTATTTTATTGGTCTCAAGAAGTCCAAGTAATAAATGTAACCATTTATTAACGAAAGTTATCAATCATGATTTATCAACCAGCTTAGCAAATTACTTCTTTTCAAAAGATAAAAATTTGTTGTTTACTATGACTTATCAGTGGAAAAACTGAGGTGTGATTAATTTATTTAAGTCAATGTACTCCAAACAGGTAAATTTTGTTTTATCTTATGCACATCTTTCAATATCAACTGATTATAAACTATTGACCACATCTTGAATAAAAAAAATTTAAATGGGGCCCTCATAGTGTACTGCTCCTACATTTGGAATAGTGCTGCTTCTATATACACAAACATCCTGAACTACATCCAGACAAGAGCCACTTAACTAAATTTCAATCACTAACAGCCCCTGGCCATTAGGTTTACTGTCTCTTCTCTGTCTTTTCTGTTGTTGCTACAATAGTCTCTGTTCATCAGAGCTGGCTGGTCTTGTACTTCTAAACATCTAGCATTCCTAATCCACTATCTTTCCACCTCTCCTCAACCCCAGTGCATCCAGCCCCATTGGCCTTGCACAAACCATTATTCCTAGTCATTTCTCCTTAGAACATTGGTTTTCTGGAATCTTTTCTTTTACACACATGTTTCTTGCAACTGTTGATCTGCAATGATTTAAATATAATACTAATGACATCAAGCTCACTGATCTCCAAGGGCCTGCAAATGTCATGAGTAATGCCCTTTCCTCCACACTCAAAAAAAAAAGAAAAAAAAATACTGGTTAAATGAAAGATGGATTTCAGTTTTGTCTTTTTTGAAAGTAGTTGTCTAGCCCTTATGTCTCCATATCATTAAATCAAAAAAAAAACAAAGTCCCAGTCAAAAGACAAATTTATAATAAAGTTTGTTGATACCACTTATTTGGTTCAATAGTTTACTCCAACCTACTTTCTATTTTGATAAGATTCCATTCCTACAACTTATGAGAAAAATATGATAAAGCCCTTATGTTACCATACCTATCAACAGCAGATATTCTCTGATAGAATTAATAAAAGTAAATAACAGATGCAAACAGGGCTGTGCAGTTAATATCTTTGCTTCCCAACTACATTGTTTTTGGTTCAATCATATTGTGTAGCACCTTAGACAAGAGTCTCCTTTTATAGCCTAGGGCCAACCAAATCCCTGAGAGTAGATTTGGTTTACAGAAATGTGTGTGTGTGCACACATATTGTCATTTAACATCTATTTTTCATGCTGGCATAGGTTGGATGGCTTGATAGGATCCAGCAAACAGGAGGGCTGCAATGAGCTCCAGTAGCAGTTTTGGTATGTTTTCTCTGGCTAAATTACCCTTTCTAACACCAACCACCTTACATGGTGTACTGGATGCTTTCTGCGTGCCATCAGCACTAATAAGATCACCAGGTACGTTACAAGGCAGGTGTGGGAAATTTTTCATTCTTTTTCAAAATAAGCTGATATTTTATTTTATCGACCTCAAAGGTATGAAAGGCAAATAATTATTATTTTCTCATTATTTTCATACATAGAGGAGTAGCTTGGCAGATGTATTATTTAAGATATTAGGATATGATCTGAAAGAAATGTGACAACTATTTCTAGCAGGTTCAGGAAATGCACTAGTCTTTCTTTGTTATCTTCATCGTTGTCGACTGATCCAAGATCAATCCTGATCCAGTTGGTGAAAGTTGTTCAAGTCATAAACATATCACCTTTTTGTCCATCAGGGACTATTTTATACAATACATTTTAGCATGAGATTTGAGGGAGATTTGGCTGCTATTTCCAGCCTGTCAAGTAACTATGTAGAAGTTCCCCTATTAAACAACACCAGCTGATATACACTGATGTCACCTTAGACAAGGGTCAGTCACCAGCCTTAGGACTCGTAAGGTAAGAGCTTAAGCTGGTTTCCATGGTGTATAAGTGACTGAGATTACAAGCCTCCCCACTGAATGGGATGCTGGTCCGTCATAGGGTTAACTTCCCAGTTATTGATGGAATTCAATTATAGTTTGAGTGAACTGGAGCAATGTGAAATGGAGTGTTTTGCTCAAGAACAAAATGCACCACCTGGCCTGAAAATCAAAACAAACCACAATCTTATGATCAAGAGTGCAACACCCTAACCAGTAGGCCATACATTTTCACCATATGGGGAAAATGTTGCTGGACAGCAATATAGAGAGCAGACCAAATGATATTCTCATGACAGAAAAAAAAAAAAACTCTCTCCTTCTTTCTTACACTTTCTGTTTCATTCTTCAGAGTGGTGGGGGTCGCTATAAGAGACAGTGGGAGGTACAAGTTAATTCTCTTTCTTTACCTCAGAGAAGTAGTCAGAGTGAGAGGTATAGATTGATTAGGGAAGTGCAACACATGGTGAAAAGAAGGGCTGGCAACATTTCAGTTACATATTTAGATGTACTTACATTAGCTTCATTACAATAAAGCTACAGGTTTAATTCAAGGAATTTAGACTATAATTCAATAAATGACCTATATTTTGATGTTAGACAGACACATTTCCCCTATGTCTTTCAACATCCATTACAACAGCTAGCTAGTTTATATTATATTCTCATGATCACCATCTGTTGATACCTTTTCACAAAACTAGAGCTTCTCACAACAGTATCAAAACAACCTAATTTCCCAGAGCAATTTCCTATTTTTTCTTTTATTTTTTTTTCCATTCTATGTCTTTTTTATTGCTTGTCAGAAAATGTTGCTATTGGTGTGGTGACTCCTAAAATTGATGTTTTGTACATCAATTATTTTGTACCCAAAATGTTGCAACCAATTGATTTTTTTTTTTTTTATTGACTACATTATAATTTAATATCTGTCAGACAGATCATCTTTAAGGGTAGACTGTCAGTCGTAAGTTAAAGGTAATGCTATAATTTTTATGTTGTTACACACCTTGTGGATATGTAATAAAATTATGTTTAACTGTTGTATAAGAAACTGCATGTGCAAAGTGTGTGTGTGTGTGTGTGTGTGTGTGTGTGTGTGTGTGTGTGTGTGTGTTTATAAGTATGTGGCAATGTGAACATAATAATTATTATCATCAACAACATCAGCTTAATGGGTTCTTTGTTTTTGGGATTTCTTTTTTATCATGCTGCACAGATTGGATAGATACAGTAATACTGAAAATCAACACTCATCTCATCTGTAAAGCATTCTAAATGGTGATCTAATGATTTGACCATTCATCATTAAACTAATAAGAACAAGAGCACTCAGAGAGTGCAAACCTCCACCAAAGCAACACCAACGTCCTCTCAATGATTAGCCAGAGATGAGTTTTAAAATGAGAATATCTGAAATAAACTCGACTGCTCTCACAAACAAGCATACTAAAAATGAACCCGACTGCTCTCAAAGATTAAGTAAAAACACAGGAAAAGTAATCCAGAATCTTTGCCTGGTATTCTAATCAGTTTGTGCCAGTCACAAGGCCAAACATCCCTGGAAGTTTCATCCAAATCCATCCAGCAGTTCTTGAGATATCTTGTCCACGGGCAAACAAACAAGACTGAAAAACAATACCTTCACCGTCACTGAGGTGGAGGCAATAATTTCAAATTTTGGCACAAGGCCAGCAAGTTGGGGGAAGGGAAGGAGTCTATTACATAAACCTCAATGCTGAACCGATACTCATTTTAGTGACTCCAAAAGGGTGAAAAGGCAAAGTTGACTAAGTATTTTGCCTGGCATGTTCCCAATTCTGCCAGCTCACTGCCTTAATAATAATAATAATAAATAATAATAATTTTGGCACAAGTTTTCCAATTTTGATGATAATGGTTTCAAATTTAGGCATAATGCAGTCAATTTTAGACGGTTAGTTAATTATATTGACCCCAGTGCTTGACTGATACTTTATTGAGCCTTGTAGGGATGAAAAGCAAAAGTTGACCATAGCGGTTTGAACTCAGAATTGTAAAGAACCAAAAGAAAACTGCAAAGTATTTTTCTCCAATGCTCTAACAATTCCACCAAATGATATTAACAACAATGTCTTGTCAATAAACCTTAGAATAACATTTCTGCAAATTAAATCAGTATGGAATAGCTTTTGTATAATAGCAACAATAATATTTATTATTACAATGCTTTCTTCATTATCTACAAACATTCATAAAAAGATGGAGGATGGAGTATGAGATTACATAAAACAACATGCAAAAAAAAGGAAGAAATAAGAATAAAAATGTTATATACACTCCAAAAATAGCCCTACTAGGCACAACACACACCTTACTTGTACTGAGTAAGGGACATGTAGGGTATGTACATGCCTTACACAGTACATATTCAACAGAAACATTCATTAACACCCACAAAACAAACTTCACAACATACAAGCTATTGGGGAGCTTCTAAGTAGTCAGTCAACCAGCTAGAAATTGCAGCTATATATCCTTCAAACCACACCCTGCCTCCTTGACAAAAAATATTGATTTATGTAATTCAAAGTACAATATTTCTGGGGGAAAAAACATGATGGGCATGGCTGGAATATCACTGACCATATGCCTGCAGAATTAGAGCCAACTTGGGAGTCAAACGACAAAACACTCCCACATTTTAGTGACAAATGAGGGGATATTACAGAGATAAGTTATAAAAAAATAAGGAGGTTGACACAGAAATTGAATGAAATAAAAACTAACAGATTATACATATGATAAATACCCAAGAGGACCCTCAGAACCATTCAAGGAACCCAACCAACATACCCTGACCATCAAAAGTAAGTGCCCTTCTCCCAGCTATATTTCCAAGCCTACAGGAACATGCTATAAGTAGGTCCTTTAATCAGACCGTACTCCTCATTCTCATCACCTTTCAACAAATTTACTGAAGGGCAACTCCTCCCTCTCCAAATGGGACTTGAAGTCAATGAGGACTTGACCAAAGAGGAAAGTATACGTCTTCAGTCATAACCACCAAAAAGAAGGGAAGAAAACGATCCTTCCTGTCCAACATCTAACCTATGTCAACAACTTGCTTCACGACAGTGGAATGGCAAATGTTAACAAATTAAGAACATGCATGGGGAACCTAAATTGATGGTGAGCTCACAATGATCTATTACAGGCATCCGGGAGGATGGTGAAACTAAACTCCTGTCCAAAAAGAAGGTAGCAATTGGTCTCCGCAATGGACTTACCCGATACCCAGATCCATCCAACATCAATATAACTTCATATATCAGTAATGCTCAGATGCTAAACAAATGCATGCACAATCATTCTGTTGCTCTGCAGGCATCTCGGTCAGGCCTGTCTGACAGCACTTCTGAGACTAAAAAGTTTATCGCTTATTGACAATGCCTCCCAGTGGCACAACCAAGTCAGGGATTTTTGGGGATTTGTCCATAGTACTTGGATTAAAAGTTCTCTGAAATAGTGTAGCCAGTTGATTCTTATCAACATCTAGATTTTCCCCACAAACACCACACTTGTCCACTATTAGTCTTTCTCAGAATGCTAACATGGATGTTCTACCAACTGAGTGGAAGAGGGCAGTGAACAACTAATGACATTCCATACACCAGAAACAGTCTTCACTCTTGCTTCACTCATGATTGCAACTCCATCAGAGTTGCAATCATGAGTCTGACAAACAGTAACCACACCTACACACTATCTAAGAATTTCTAAATGCACATTCCAATCAGCACATGTCTATACATTATCTGCCACAACATACCAAACCTGCTGCACAGAAGGTGTTGGCAACTGGACCATCTATTCTGTGGAATGCACCACTTCCAAAACAAATGGAAGAACAGACATTCCAATCTTATCAGATGATAACTGGGAACAAGGCACGATGGTCAGGTAGATAATAATAACCAAACAGTTAATAACTGAAGGTGCATGCATGTGCATGTTTCATTAGAAATGTATGGTTAAGATACTGAAGTATGTTTCTTGGCAGCACATTATGGGGGAAAAGAACAATAATTGATAAGCAATAATGCTAATAGTCGCCTTTGTTACTGTTGTTTAACCATGGGTCAGCTACGATTGAACAGTCCAATGCCGAAAAACATTCCAATCATGACCATCCCAACTTTGATTTAGACACTGTGTATCTTCTATATGATGATACACTGTTGTACTTTTCAATCCAGTGTCATTTCGACTCTAAGGGCTAATGCCCTATCTGAAAAATCCTCAGCATTATGTTATACACCCCTTAGACAAGTCATTCAACTCGACTTTCTTCAATCAAGTCACCAGAAATATCAGTGTACCATTATATTTCCTATCCCATTGATGAGGCACAAAATTTCATTTGTTCCAGTCAAGTTAGAATTTACATATTTAATGCAGAGAACACACAAAAGAAGAAAATATTTAAGAATAATTATGAAGTGAAGAAAATATAACATTAGCTCAATTACTAATTCATTTTAATTATTTCAAATAGGTATCAGTGTAATGATGAAAGTATCACTAAATGGATGTGTAATATTGTACACAAACCAACATGAAAATTTAACATATTCTTAAAAAGAAATCACAGGTTAATTACTTGGGGATGCCATCTGCATAGAAAACCCTTTTCCAAATATGACCATTTTTCACAATTGTAAACAATATTCTATAATCCTCTCAACACTAGGCTGTGTTGGTGACATTGTGTAGCTTCAAGTAAATCTGGCTAGAATTATTACACCAACCATAGCAGTCAAATATCCTTCAAAACATACCACATTGTGTTATGATATGAAGGATACATTGTGGCCATCATCCTCATCTTCATTATTTTAATGTCCACTTTTTCATGCTGGCATAGGTCAGAATTTGCTGAAGCAGATTTTCTATACTCTTCCTGTCACCAATCCTCACTGGTTTCCAAGCAAGCTAATATTTCTCCATGGTCGGACATGTTTTCACAGATTGGAAGTGAATGATACCCTTTTCCAAATATGACCATTTTCACACACACACACACACACACAAAAGCAGCTCTAACATATGTAACTTTAAGTCATATGGGACTGAGTCAAACTGCTACTACATACACACACACACACACAATGGGCTTCTTTCAGTTTCCATCTCCTAAATCCATTTGTAAAGCTTTGGTTGACTCAGGTTATAGTAGAAAACACTAGTACAAGTTACCAGAGGACTGACCCCAAGACTATGTGGTTGTGAAACAATCTTAACCACACAGCCATAAAAAATGGGATGGTCATGGCTGGAAAGACCATTGTCATAGGCCTACTCAACCAAGGCTGACCAGGAGCTTACAACTACTACTACTGCTACTGCACATACTTAATGACAGTTGTAGATTTTTTTCTTTTTTTGGCATCTTTTACAGTAAAATTAAAACATGCAGATGTCTTTATCTAACCTGTCAAAACTATTTAAACGACTCCAGAGAATACAAGATAAAACGGGGATAGTAAAGAATGTTGAAAACCATATTAGTTCCAATAAAAGATCTAAAGGTAAAATATAGCTAGCCAAATGCAATATGTTTGTAAGTAAAAAAACAAAAATCATGGCACCTGAAGGTAATCAAAGCCAATACCAACTGACACCTAACAAAGTACAAAAATGGATGTTGAGCGTCTAATACAGAATCTTTACTCGTCTAAATGCAAAACATGTTTTAAAAGAAAACATTTTTTTTTAAATTCCAAAAGAAGAAAAAAAGATAAAGAAGAGAGGAGGAAATGTTACTTTACAGTATTTGGAGGTTCAAATGAATAACTGGAAGTAGTTTTTGTTAACCCAGTAGGAGGTTTGAAATAGCTGATGTCTATATGTTTCGGCTTGCATATTTTCAATAACCGCTCAGAGGTTTTGTAATCAGTAGTACGAAAAAGAAGGGGGAAAAATAAACCTCTAAATTCGATGTTATAATTTTTTTTTATTTCTTTTACTATAGTCATCTTTATTTCATTTTTGTATTTCATGTCAAAACTTTTGAGAATGTAAAAAAAAAAAGGGGGAGAAAAAACAGTAAAAAGGAAAAGAAAAACAACTATACTACAAACATTTGAAAAGTTTTCAACAGACATAAAGAAACATGAGATCAAATGACAATATTTATGTGAAAATGTAGTTAGTAGATCTAATTCAGTTAACTACTAAAAGCCATAGGGAGCGAAAAGATTTTTTTATTTGTTTTTTTTTTAATATAAGAAACAAGTGAAGTAGTTATTCTTTGGACAAACTAAACAAGGCCTTTTCTTCACTTATATTTTTTCCCATTTTTTTCTTTTTCTTTCTTTGCAAATAGAGGAAGGGGGCGGAAACGTAGAATAGACATTTTACAGAATCTACTCTTAAACTTCCCAATTCCATCTTGGACGTTTTTTTTTTTTCTTCTTTTTTTGTCTGTAGCTAAAAAGTGACCTAGACACAAGTAAAACAGTCTTCCAGCTACTGTGACTAATAAAAACATTACACTTTTTCTCACTTGCTCAGACAAATTAAAAGTCATCAATATAACCAGTAAAGACAATGTACCCAGCAGATAATGGAGTTAAGCTGAACTCTTGTCATGAGCCAACAGAGGTGACTGAGAAAACTTAACAGCATTATGTCTTTTGAATTAGTATATGAAAGTAGAGACATATAAAGGAGTTAAGTTAAGATGAAATCCGGATCTTTTCGGTTTGAACGGCAGTTTTTAACATAATTTCTAGGTAACTAAAAAAATTTTAAACTTCGTATATTGGTAGAGTGTGTTTATAAAACATCTTTTTCTCTTGGCTTTATTGAGAAAATTCTATAGTTTGTAAGATATTAGTTGTTTTTTTTCTGCAATTTCTACCAATCAATGACGATCATAAGGTAAAAAAAACATTCTGTGCCGTATGAATATGTCCCTCGTTTAAGAAACAGATTGGGTTTATTTACATTCGTGAAGAAAAAAAAGATACCCTTCCCCCTAACCCTAACTCTAAAACAGATTGAAATGCAATATAGATCGATACTAGGGTCATAATTATGGGTGACAATTTCATATGACACCGCTAGAAAAAACTGCCGTTCAAACCGAAAAGATCCTGAAATCCTCCCATTGACTTAGAGAAGTGAATAAGAAATTAACTGCATTATATTCATCATCATCTAACATCCGTTTTCCTAGCTGACAGGAGTTGGGCGGTTCGTCCAGAGATGGTAAGGTAAGGGGCTGCACCAGGCTCCATTTTTCCTGGACGCCCTTCTTAACACTAACCACTCCGTAGTGTACTGGGTATTTTAAATGTGACACCAATTTTGTTGAGGCAGACTCTTAGGTACAGCATGTGCCGGATGTCTCAATCCGAAGTCATCTCCTTCGTAAAGCTCAGTGTCTTGAGATCAACCTTCAATACTTCATTCCATGTTTCCTTGGGTCTTCCTCTTCGACACTTCTGTATGTAATTCTCTACATTCATACGCAAAATTCTGCTTGTAAATTAGATGATACATGAAGGCAAATTTTCAGCTATGCCCCTAGCAATACAATGGTTTCCAAAATATTTTGATTTACATTTACTAAAAACAAAAACATTTCATCTAGTTGCCCCACGGACCGACTCATGGTTTCAAATACACTCAACACCAACCAAAGCAGTCCCTGTTCTGTGTTACAATGATGTAGACACTGCTCTAAGTAATTACAAGACATTTTTTTAAAAACTATAAATTAGTAGGAAAAGGCCGTTCCCGTGATCCATTATAAGGCATCTGAGACAGGTGAGAAAAAGGTACCCTCAAACCACTGGCCTGGTCTGGTTGTTTGCAACTGAATGAATTCTGCTATAGGAATGCAAGTTGCCAGGTGGTAGTATTAAACTGGGAGCCAGACTAAATCTACTGTGCATGTAGGATATGGTGAGATTTGAACACAGAATGCAAAGAGCCAAAACAAATATCTCATCGGACGCTCTAACGTTTCCACCAGTCTACCTCCCAATACTGGTACTTCATTTCACGATCCCTGGAGGATGAAAGACAATGTTGGCCTCAACTGTATTTGAACTCAAAACGCCAAGTGTTAAAATAAATATCACAATGCATTTCATCCTATATCATAACGCGCGTGTGCAAGCGTGTATGTACTTGTCTTGACATTGGTCGGTAACTATCACTTATAAGGCAGTCACACTCGTTTACAACTGTAAACATATATGTAATATGTTTTATTGTTTCCAATCTTTCGTGAAAACGTGCCAGGTCACAGGGAAATATCACTTTGCTTGGGAACAGGTCAGGGTCGGTGAGAGGAAAGGACACCACTCATTGACAGTCTGCCCGTACAAGCATGAAAAAAGTAGACGTTAAAATGATGATATAAACTTGGTACAAAGATCGGCAAGGAAGTGGGCACTGTTCAAAACTAGGCACATGTGCACACATTTGTTTTACAACTAGTACGCAAAATGTAAATGTGCACACATGAAATCAGATATGTTTTAATTGAAGAAATTTGAGCAATGCTCACTTGGATCCGATTACTTGTAATGGACGTGCACATACTTTGCAAAGAAAGACAAAATTTGCACTCAGCAAAATATATATATATATATCCTTCGAAACGTAGAGTAGATGAAACCTTAGCGACTGAAGAAGGGGATTTTTCGTTGTGCTTATTGTCCTGTATCTCTCCTTTTTTTGCCTGTCCTGTTCCTTGGTTTGTGTCTATGTTTTTCGTCTCTCTATGTGTTCGACGTCTTTTTGGTGTCCTGTACACATATATGCGTGTATATGTACATGTAGAGGTAGGTACGTACATATATGTTTATATATATGCATATGTTCTATTTTATTAACATATATATATATATATATATACACTGGAGGGAAAATTATAGTGGAAGAGGGGATTTACATGCGGAACGATGCTTATCAGAGAATCCCATGTCAATATAAGTAAATGTTTCATTCAAAATTGTATATTTAGAATGACCTTTTTCATCATTAGCAGATTTAACAGATGAAAAACAAAAATTATAAAGGAAAAAAATGAGAGGAAATAATGGAAATATAATAGTGAAAGTAAGAGAACAAACAGTAGACAAACAAACAGATAAATAGGCAGATACATAGACACTGACATATAAAATGAATTGCAGCTGGTAAAAAAAATCTGTGAATTGATGATCAAGATAAAACATACACACACAAGTTGTGTGAAGATTCTAACATGTATACTAACAAATGTAAATGTACATACAGATATATTGGACCAGACAGAAGAGATGGTTTTGATAGATAAATTTAAAAGCAAGATACATTGGTCAAGAAAGAACAAACATTGATAGGATATATAGATACATTAGTTTAAGTTACACCAGTATTAGTTCCTCTAAAACAAGAGCATTTTACCACTACCACAAGTGTTTTTATAATTTTGTATTATTTTAATGAAATGGATGCTAATTTTGTTCAGTGTTTTCTAACCCATATTTTCGCCTTTCGCTTTTGTTTGTACATAGCAGTTAACGATGTATACATACACATCTGTTCAATATTTCATTGTGAAACACTTAAATATTCTTGACTCTTGAGTTTTATTACTAATTTATATTGGTTTTCCAACATGTCTCGTACATAAATATTAATGTGTGTGCATATTTTTGTGTTCATGTATTCATTTATGCCCCATAACTCGGTGATTCAATAGTCCTGAATAATATAAGTACCCAACTAAAGCGGCGAGCTGGCAGAATCATTAACACGCCTGGCAAAATGCTTAGGAGCATTTCATCCATCTTAACGTTTTAAGTTCAAATTTCCGCTTTGCCTTTCATCATTTCGGAGTCGATAAAATAAGAGTTATTAGAACACTGGGGTCGATGTAATCAACTTACCAAAACCCCGAACTTGCTGGCCACGTGCCAAAATTTGAAATCACTATATGTACTCAATTGAAATAAGTACTGGGGTCCAAATAAGGGATCTTTTCCTTTTGAAGGCCAGATTTCAACACAATTTCTACTTAACTAAACACTTTAAAACTTCGTATACTGGTAGAATGTGTCAAAAGAAAACATTATTTTCACTTGGCTTTCTTGATAAATTTGTAATTCGTTTGTTTAACGTAGTTTAATTTTTCGAATTTTAACCAATGAATCACCTCCATTTGAGCTGAAATCATTTGCTGCGTCTAAAAACTGAGACAACATCCTGTAACTAACCCTCCCCCTCCTATAATTTTTATACACACGCTTTCCGTAACACACGTTTCCGTATACGTACGGAAAACGTGTGTATAAAAATTATAGAATTATTTTGTATGTTAATTGTTAAAGTTATTTTCCATTGCTTTAGTTTTTTTACACGTGTAACAATTAAATTAATTTAACAATTAAGAAAAAAAAAAATTTAGGGTTAGGGTTAGTTACAGGATGTCTCAGTTTTTAGACGCAGCAAATGATTTCAGCTCAAATAGAGGCGATTCATTGGTTAAAATTCGAAAAATTAAACTACGTTAAACAAACGAATTACAAATTTATCAAGAAAGCCAAGTGAAAATAATGTTTTCTTTTGACACATTCTACCAGTATACGAAGTTTTGAAGTGTTTAGTTAACTAGAAATTGTGTTGAAATCTGGCCTTCAAAAGGAAAAGATCCCAAATAAGTAAGTAGGAACTATTGAAAGTAGCGCTCCAACAATGAAGTGATCTAATGAGCGAGACAAGTAAACGAATACACACGATGCATTAAATGAATATACTAAATTACTGGTGCATTATAGAAACTCAGCCGTCGCCTATGAACGAGCATTAAGTACCTATGTAGTCATGTGCAGACAAAACAGCCTCTTGACTTTTCCACTCTTTGACCTATTGACACATCCAGGACGTAACAGCTTAATGAGAGAGTGCTTGTAACCAGCACTTGACTGGTTTTCGTTTTTGGCTGAGTAGACTGAGCAATGTAAAATGAAGTGACTTAAGAACAAAACTGCCTGATCCAGGAATTGAACCCATGACAATATTATTGTAAGTCAAATACCTTTAAGTGCTAGGCCACATGCCTTCAGTGATTTGTTATACTACAGCATTAAATTAAACACACCAGGAGTTATTGTTTCACTGTAGGTGATCTTGGTTTTTCAAACTTTTTCACACACCTACAGATCTGATACAGCATGCTAGTTGTGAAGCTTCAATTATTTAGGTAACCTAATCAACAGGAGAAGGGCATTCCAAAAGAACACAAGTCAGAGTAAGGACAAAGTACAAAAAAATCATTCAGTTGTTACTCATTTCTTTTTTTTAATCTTTTAGGCAGGAAGGAAGGTTACACCCATGGCCCTTTACATGGCCTCCAAGACAGTTAGGAAGAAAGGTGGGGAGAATATCTGACCCATATGCTTGCTATAGAATGGTACCATCCAGGTAGACCATGACAAGATTCAAATTCAGAACTCAAAGAACCAGAACAAATACTGGGAGATATCCAGTTCAGTGTTCTTTCCTGAATCCACTGCACTACCTTGTTAACTATTTATGAATCCTAAAAGAATATAAAGTGAAGTTAACCTCGGTGGGATTTGAACTCAGACAGCAGAAAATTGAAACAAATATCTTGTAGCATTCTGTCCAAACACTGCCAATTTACTGCTGGCAACAAAGGGATTCTAAATCTTAATGAAGGTAGATTGCATGATACTTGGCTACAAGTGCAATTTGTGCATGATAGCAAAACTAAATGCAGAGGTCATGTGAAAGCTAGAAAGAAATTAATTCCACTGGAGTAGTTCATCAATGCATAAAGTATGATTATCCAATAATGTGTAATTATACATTAATGTTAACCACCATGAATAAAAGAGCACAAATAAACTGAAAGACAAACTGACTTAAGAAATATCAGATACAGAGTGCAATAGAGAAGACTGCACAACTATGGATAAGTGAGTAAATGGAAAATCAAATTGCTGAGAGATCCAAATGGAAGGAACATGTAAAAGGGGAAGAAGACCCAAGAAGATATGGGATGGAATGATGAAGGCTGATCTCAAAAGATTGGGCTTTACAAAAGAGATAATGATGAACTGCAACAAGTGGAAAGACACTGCTGAACAAAATCCATCCGGTTCATTTAAGTAAGGAAAAACAGATATAGAAAGGTGATGAGATATACACAACTGGCTTCTCTAATTTCCATCAACTAAATTCCACTCACATGGTACTGTTTAAACATGAGGCTAGCACTAGGTTCTGTTCATGGGATTGAACACAAAACCATGTGGCTGTCAAATAAATTTGTTAACCACCTAACTATTCCTGTTCCTAAACAAAATAAATTAACTTTTATCATATTTTACCATTAAAAATATTTACTGAATAATTTATTTTATCTCGAAAAAAAAACGAAAAAAGAAATAAAACATTCCAAACTAATAGTTAATGCTAATAGTTTATGTAGTTGACATTAGAAAGTTAATGAGATATAATTATGTAGTGAGGAGGAAAAGATGATTACTTGAGGACTAACATTACATTTATTACAAACTAATATTGTAACTCAACCACAGAAAATAATAATGCCAAACAAGTCATGAAAAAAAAAATTCCTTTGCCAGGCACCAAATAAAACAAGCGCACTCAGAGCGCAAAGCTCTGCCAAGGCAACATCAATGACCTCTCCATGATTAGCCAGAGATGAGTTTTAAAATAAGAATATCTGAAATAAACCTGACTGCTCTCACAAACGAGAATATTAAAAATGAACCCGACTGCTCTCAAAAATTAAGTAAAAAAAAAAACTGGAAAAATAATCCAGAATCCTTATCTGATACTGAATCAATCCCAAAACCTAATTAGTTTGTGCCAGTAATAAGGCCAAACATCCCAGAAAGTTTCATCCGAATCCATCCAGCAGTTCTTGAGATATTTTGTCCACAGACAAACAAACATGACTGAAAACAATACTTCTGCCTTCGCTAAGGCAGGAAGACAAAGGTAATAAGACATCATCTAATGTAACCTCTTAATATTAAAGTGTGAATGTGATTTAGAGTGAGATTTGGTTGTTATTTCTTGACACACTAAGATTTATTTTAACCCTTTTGTTACCAAGTTTCTGTTGAAATATATATAGCCTTTGTTTCAGCTAACTTTAAAAACAACAAAGAATTTAGGAAAATAGCTGTCTTTATTAAACTAGTGTTTGGAACATAAATTAACACAAATTTTGATGAAAGGTTTTAGATCACTTTAAATCAAGAAGTTTGTATTGTACGACCAAGTGTAGTTAGACTCGGGTATTAAAGGGATTAAGAGAGGAGATAAAGCTTTGTTCATTTGTTTTTTAACCCTAGGTCAGTCCTAAACAAGAGGAATAGAAAGGAACCCCAGCACTGACCATCTTATCTTTTCTTCAGTGTCTTTTATTTAAGATGGTAGGATGTGATTTGAAGGATGTTTGTTATTTCTAGCAAAATGAATGACATGTAGAGGTCCCGCACTTGCTCACAGAGATATAGTTGATTAAATAGTTTAACAGTATCTTAGTCTTTTATTTTATCTATTGTTGCCAATGCCACCTCCACAATTCTAATTTTAAGATATTTTCACTGGGAACCCTGCAAAATCATCATCCTCATCCTTTTTATGTCCACTCTTCATGTTGACATGTTTTGGACAGGTTGTCCCAGTCATAGCCATCTACTGGAAGCTGCTGCTTCTATAGATTGATCCTCAGACACCATTTGGTCTGATTTCTACAACTGGATGTTCTTCACATTTATTGTCAACCACTTTACAGAGTGTACTTAGTACATTTTTCATGGCACCAACACTAGAGAGGCTGAATAAAGGGACCCTATACATTCTCTGTTCAAAAATTTGCCAAGCATTTTACAAAGTACATTGGGCACATTTTCTGATAGCAGCAATAATAAGAGATTGTTTCACTCACTTGTCACTTGAAGGAACATGAAGTACAGGCTTTCCATTTTAGCATCAGTGCAGAGGATCCCTTGTACACACTCACACACTAATACATAGAGAGACTGACAGACAGACAAACAGATATGGAAACTGGAAGATTCAATAACTTAGAGTGACCAGTAATTTCATGGTAGTGCATTAACATTTCATGACTTTTATCTTTTGGATGAAGTTAGTGATTAGCCCCAGAACAGTTGATGATGAATGACATTCCAGTTGTGACCATCTCATGTTTTTCTCAGAGACAGTGTATCCAAGACTACAATATCCAATGTTTCCTTTTGTTTTTTTTAAATGTACGCCATGATCTGAAGTAGATATGGTTGCAGTTTCTAGCAAGACAAAGAAATATTTGATAATGGTAGTTTTCTTTACTGCCACATTTTATACGAAGGAACATGAATGCTCTTCCAACTATCACCTGTTCTCAAGCAAGACAACATTCTCCTAGTCCTTCACCCAATGTACTGCTCAATGGTCAGACATATTTTCACAGAAAATTATAAGCAATGAAGCCTTTTGTATGAGAGGTGGCCTTATTTTCAATCAGCATGCACAAACAAGTTATGTGTATGTATATACAATAGGCTTCTAACAATTTTCTATCTACCAAATTTCAAGGCATTGGTCAGCCGTGGCCATAGCAGACAACATCAATTACTTCAGACATAAGCCTGCTGTAGCTGCAGACATGGTTACTTCTCAATCACGTGGTTTTGAGTTGAGTCCAACTGCACAACCAACCAAAGTTATATATAATACTTGTATGTGTGAGAGAGAGAAAGAGAGTGTGTGTATACATATATGTGCTGGTGGCACGTAAAAAGCACCCAGCACACTCTGTAAAATGGTTGGCGTTAGGAAGGGCATCCAGTTGTAGAAACCAAGCCAAATCAGACTGGAACCTGGTGCAGCTTCCCAGCTCTGGTCAAACCATCCAACCAATGCCAGCATGGGAAAAGAATATTAAAGGATGATGATGATGATGTATGCATATTTTAGCTACATAGGATTTATAATGAATCAAGGAACATCAACATATAGCATACAACTGATTGGCTAAACAGAATCACACGGAGTAGACAATGAAGTAATCCATTATCAATGCAGAAGGCATTGATGAAGTCAAGACACTTATTGAATAAGCTGCAATTTCAATTGTTTACAAGCTATTCAACGAATAACAAAATATGGATGTGGCATCAAATGACAATAAATGAACAAATGGATTTTAAATGTTACAATAATTGTTTCGGTAAGAATCTTTATTTTAATGCAAGCATAACACAATTTCTAAATTATACAATACATTATGCAATCCTCATAATCTAAAAAATTGTATTATGCTTGCATTAAAATAAAGATTCTTACTGAAACAATTGTCACAGCACATAAAATCCATTTATTTGTTCATGTATATATATATATATATAAAATCCTTATCACAAGTTTAACATCCACTTTCCCATGCTTACATGGGTCAAATGCAACAGATATTCTATGACCAGTTATCCTTCCTGCTGCCAACCATCACCTGTCTCCAGGTAAATTAACATGCATCATTTCTCCTCGTTCTCCTTCTGATGTTTTTCCCAATCTTTTATCCTTCTCTCCACCTTCATCTCCATACAAGTATCCAGTCTAATTCATAACTCTTCATAATATAATATAACTTTATGGCATAAACAGACAAACAGATGAAAAAAATTTATTTGTTTGATCTTCATGCCATCATTTAAGAACATGTTTTATGTAAAGAATTTCTTATATATTTCCCCTAAAACATCTAACAAACCAGCAAGGGAACCTCTATACAATTACTTGACCTACTACTAGAAATAGTAGCCAAACCTCCTTCAAATCAAACCTTACCATTCTTTATATGCCCAGGACACATTAGATATTGCATTCCTACAAGATGGTCATAAATGGATGATCATACATCTCATTCAGGAAGACCAAAAATTAAATATTTGTGCTCATAAGTTAATGAGGCAGACTCTACATGGTTGTTTGAAATACTAGAAACAGCTGCCAAATGTGCTTCAACTCAAATCCTATTGTCTTAAAGAAAGCTTACATTGGATAATGTAGTCATATGTGACCATTTCATATTTCCAAGATGGAAATATGGAATGGTCAAAGATCATAGTTCTGCTCAATTAGGTCTATCCTAGGACTAAACAAAAGCAACAACATCATGATTAATTCATGTTCTTATCAGAATGTTCTACCAGATGGTCATTATTTACTAATCTCCATAACATCTTGCAAAATTCTGTCTGCCACGTCAACACTTCAGATTCAGAGTTCCGTGCAACCATTCTTTGTTTTGACTGTGGTCAAAAGGCTTTTTGATATCTTTGGTCATCAGAAAAGATTAGCTTATGGTAGCAAAGTAATTTTTCTAAGCAGTCAATGGAATTTTGTTGGAGCTTATTTTGTAGGAATGTGCTGCAGAAGGTGGGGAGAGAATACCAGAGATTAAATCTGCTATTCATGCAGGTCATGACAGGATTTGAACTCAAAACATAAAGAACAAGGACAAATACCATAAGGCAATCCATTGTTATAGTTCTGCCAATCCACTACTCTAGATTGGCCCTTTCTTATCTTTTTATTGATCCACCACCACCACCACCAAAAATATAAAAAGTGAAGTTCAACCCTTTGGAATTTGAATTTCAGAATGCAAAGTGCCAAAGCAAATAATACCACAAAGTATTTTATCTGATGCTCTAGTGACTCTGCTGAAATTAAAAATAAAATGACCTTAACATAAATAACACTTGACTTTTTAGCAAGTTATGACATGGAAAGAAACTATCAGATGTATACAATGTATGTATGATTATACACAGGTGTTAATTGTATTTTGTTCACTTTTTCATGCCAGAATGAATTAGCAAGGACTGTATGAGACAAGGCTTTATGGCCTGATACTCTTTCTGACTACAACCCTTTCAACAGCCACTTACAATATGCATGTATATTGTGTACATATGCTCAAAAATTTTGTTTCTCAAGGGAGAGGGGCTTCATAGACATGGCAGTGTGCTTATAAAGTTTGCTCAGTAACCACTTTTTGTCAAGTTCTGTCCCACAGCTGCAAGAGTTTTCTACTCTAGAGTTTTCTACTCTACTCTCAGGATGATTAAATGTCTGTGTGAAACTGGTAGAATGAAAATGAGATGAAGCTCATCATGTATTTATGTATGTATGTATACACACACACATCTATATGTATTATATATATATATACTCACACACACATACATATATATATATATGTGTGTGTGTGTGTTATATATATTTTTCATAGCCCCTATGGTTACTGAGATAATCTACTATAATAATACTCTTGTGTTTATGAATGAGAAAGGAAGGGGTTAGAGTTTCAACTGTGTGAATATATGTGTATGTAAAAGGGGGAGGGTATGTGAAAGTGTGTATTTATATATATACATATATATATACACACACACACACACACATATATATATATACACACACATATATATACACAGACATATATATATATACATATATATTATATATATACACATACATATGTATTATATATATACACACACATATCATCATCATCGTTTAACGTCCGTTTTCCATGCTAGCATGGGTTGGACGGTTCGACCGGGGTCTGGGAAGCCAGGAGGTTGCACCAGGCTCCAGTCTGATCTGGCAGTGTTTCTACAGCTGGATGCCCTTCCTAACGCCAACCACTCAGTGAGTGTAGTGGGTGCTTTTTACATGCCACTGGCACAGGTGCCAGGAGAGGCTGGCAATGGCCACAATTGGTTGGTGCTTTTTACGTGCCACCGGCACGGCGTATATATATGTATATACATACATACATACATACATACACACACACACACACACACACATATATATATATACACACATATATATACACAGACATATATATATATACATATATATTATATATATACACATACATATGTATTATATATATACACACACATATCATCATCATCGTTTAACGTCCGTTTTCCATGCTAGCATGGGTTGGACGGTTCGACCGGGGTCTGGGAAGCCAGGAGGTTGCACCAGGCTCCAGTCTGATCTGGCAGTGTTTCTACAGCTGGATGCCCTTCCTAACGCCAACCACTCAGTGAGTGTAGTGGGTGCTTTTTACATGCCACTGGCACAGGTGCCAGGAGAGGCTGGCAATGGCCACAATTGGTTGGTGCTTTTTACGTGCCACCGGCACGGCGTATATATATGTATATACATACATACATACATACATACACACACACACACACACACACGTGTATTATATATATATATATAAAATTGTAAATCCTAACAAACAGAGAACAAACACAAGAAAAAAACATGAGGATGCAAAGTATTAGCAGACGCTCAGGAAAGGAAAGAAAGGTGGTTTTGCATTTCAAGCAAAGCTCTTCTTCAGAAACAGGAGACAGAGCAAAGTCCAAGAGCAAAGGAAGATGAAGGAAAAAAAAAAAAAAAAAATCGCCAACGATTCACATGTGGTTACATTTTGAAATGATCAGAAGGGAATGGGTGATGAAAAAGTTCCTTACACACACACATACGTGTTTGTATTTTCAGTGACACTGTATCCCTTATAAATAACAACCTGCCAAATCAATAATTTCAATGTGAAAACTTCAGGTGTAAAAAGTACTTTACTTGGAATCAAGCACAGATTGACATCAAGAAGGGCATCCAGCCATAAAGTACTGCCTCAAAGAATCTCATCCAACCTTAGCCAGTATATTAAAAAAAAACATAAAATTGATGATGTCTCTAACTCCAGGGATTTTGAATGGTTATGCCTTTCTTTTCTGTACTGTCCCCAACTTAGCAACTATTATAGCAATTGTTTCTGCTTTAGTAAAAGAAATTCTAGAGATTTCCAGGTTTATTTTTCATTTATTATTAATTTCTGCATCTTTGAAAAGCTTTACTGGAGTTTGAAAAAAAAAAAAAAAACAAGTCTTGTGGAGCAATTCTTATCAACTTCAAAGGTTCAAAATGTCTGGTGAAGTGGATATGATGTATGACTACTTGAAATGTGAAAAGGACCAATAAGATGATTGCAGTCAAATCTCCCACATATCACACCCAGGACATGTTAGATAATGTAGTCCTAGGTACAATAGGACGGAATAAGAGATGAGATAGTTATGACTGGAATGACTACACATAGGTGTACTGAACCACAACTGACCCCAGGCTAAACAACAACAGAGGCAGCTTCAGTGCTGGGAAGGAACAGTTTAGAAGTGGGTGTTTGTAGGATGTGATGCAGTATTGAGAAAGAGGGCAAAGTAAGGGCATTGTGTTAGCTCAATGAGGCAGAAACCACTGAAGTTGGAAGATCTACACTGTAGCATTTTAACAGGTCTTCAGCAGTCCACTAAAGTGACTTTTGCCTTATTTCTGTTTTACATTTTTTTTTCTTATGAAATGTAGGTGGTTTTCTTTTGTGTGAAATAATGGCACAGCTCCAGATATGTGAGCAATAACTACATAGGTAGGTCACATTTGAACTAGAGAAAGGACTAGAATATTTTCAAAACCACTTGAACTGAGTCATCAGTAGTTTGGGCAGTGGGGTGGGGGGTATGTATATAGTGTAGTGCTTGCAGGGTTAAGGAATGAAGTGTGGCATCATGTACATACGCCCTACTCAAGTGAAGCATACAGGCTACCGGGCAAAACACTTGTGACTCTGAGATACCTTTTGAAAATAAAGGATTCCCAACAATGCAAATACTTTTAGTAATCATCAAAAGTAAGAGTTTGCTGATATCAAGGCTATCAGTACCAAAGTTTCGTAGGACAAGGTTATCACAGGTTCATGAAAACATGTCTCATGAGTATCTCGCTCCACAGAATCTGCACTGAAAGCAAAAAAAGTGCTTAACATAACAAGAATTGTTTAAAGTAGTGCAAAGTGGGTTTCGACTGCACTGTGCAGCAGCCAAATTGACGCCTACCCTTCTTTAAACAATAACATACATACCTTCGACTACATGTAAAGTGGTCGCCCTGTGTGACCCGCAAAAAGTCACTCTAAAGCAAATGTCTTTTCACTTTCTCCTCTCTTTAATGAAATAAAAATTTGTTATGGAAATTAACGAACGAAACGGCTGTGATTTTTGAAAAGTCTGCTGTTACAACTGAAGGAATGCCATAAAAGAAGTCCCCCTCCCCTACCCCGCTCCTTTCTTTTAAAAAAAAGTTAAATAGCCACATGTTTTCCTGACACGAAACTGATCCAGGAGGATGGGGATCAGCAAGGTTCGCATTTAGTACCTCTCTCTCTCTCTCTCTCTCATACATACATACACATACTCTCACATACACACGCACATATACAAGGTGGCAAGACAGACCGGGTGAAACGGAAGACTTTGCGAAGAATTTTGGTATGTGTGTGAGTGGATGTGCAAGCGTACGAGTGGATGTGTAAGCGTATGTGTGTCTGGGTATACGTTTGTATGCATGTGTGTAGTCAGAATCGAAACAGGTAACAATGTTGTGACTTTCTCAACAGCACAGTTACTTACAGAGCCATCTTTAGTTGAAAAGTGGCGGGTTGAAGGATTCTGCAAAGTTAGAGTAGTTATAATAAATCCATTTCCCATTTCTTAAACTTTTTGAATATGTTGTTATTGATGGCAAAGACAGAGGGTCCAGATAATATCGTTTACATTGTTTATGTATTCTGTATTCTAAGTTCAAATCTCACCAGGGACAACTTCGCCTTTTTATTTTTCACGGAAAGAAGGTTGACGATATATAACAACACACATATACAATGAGTTTATCAACTATATTGACAATATACTCTTCTAACAAAACCACATGTAGGTATTACATGGAATATAACAGCCTCTAATTTTTATTAGGTATATGAGACGAAGCAGGATTTTCAAAACAATCGATCAACATACGAATCTGTGAATGTATGTACAATAACACTATATAATTTACTAAATAATAGTGTGTACATGGGGTTTACCGTGTGTGGGGGTGCGTATTATTATATAATACAAAATAATTTTAAAAACTTATATATATATACACATAGATAGACAGACAGATAGATAGATGACAGACAGACAGATAGATAGATAGATAGATAGATAGATGACAGACAGACAGATAGATAGATAGATGACAGACAGATAGATAGATAGATGACAGACAGATAGATAGATAGATGACAGACAGACAGATAGATAGATAGATGACAGACAGAAAGATAGATGACAGACAGACAGATAGATAGATGACAGACAGACAGATAGATAGATAGATGACAGATAGATAGATAGATAGATGACAGACAGATAGATAGATAGATGACAGACAGACAGATAGATAGATAGATGACAGATAGATAGATAGATGACAGACAGACAGATAGATAGATGACAGACAGACAGACAGATAGATAGGTAGATAGATAGACAGACAGATAGTATGGCCGTCTGCAATGAATTCTTTCAGATATCATTATAAATACACAAATCGGACTGTATAAATATGTATAGTGTACATTATGAAATCTCCGATAAACACCGGACCGTGTAATAGCGAGGTATAATACTAAAATGCATATGTATGTGTAATAAAGGTCTTTCAACACCACTATACAAGATAACAGCCTTGACATGAGACTACATGCATGGTAGCACATGTATGTGAGTGTATATATGTATGTATGTATATATATATATATATATATATATATATATATATATATATATATATAACACGATTATTAAACTGTGTACTATGAGAGTACCTAAGGCATGGACCATGTTAGCATGTTTAAGGTTTTTATGAGTGCATATAATACACTAGTCTATTCCATACAAATACGTTCAAAAGACACAATGTATAAATGTTTGGAATACGTGCAAGAATACAAAATCTTTATAAGGGTAACATACATAAACGATTGTGTATATACGGGTGGTGTGTGAGCATATATGAATGAATATAAATATATACTCCACTCATATGCATACGAACTATGTTAACAAACCGATGTATGCATCATCGGCGAAGCCGTAAGGCGAGAATGTTCTTTTAATGCTCTTTAAAAAGACACCGAACTTGAGGACTGACATTCGAAGAACGAGATGTGGAATCCCAGTGTATCAAGGTGGGGTAGACTCATACAATCAGAGAATTAGGTAGAGTTCTGTAACTAAAATAAGCATCACAATTTTAATTGTGACACTTAATGTCACGAGACATGAATGAAACTTGTTGAAAGAAAATAACACAGGAGTACGACAGCGACCGGGGTGAAACAATAATAATGATGATGATGATAACGACAACAAAGACAACCCTTTTTTAGACCACGGGCACAAAACCAGTAATTTAATTAAATCGATCCCTCAGTATCTTGGTATAATATCATTTATCGCCCCATCGGTCGGAGTGACAGACACTCCCAACGTGTGTTGGACTCAGTGCAATATATACTAAAGGATATAGACCGGCTCAGAATAATGATTACTAACACAATATAAGGATTTATATATTTATTAAAGAGAAGCGTGTATAGAATGAGATCTGTGACGTTCATTCCAGAGGGAATTAGCGACACACAAGAAGTGAAATATATCTAAATGTAAACCGAAACGGAGACGCAGAATCAGCAGTCCGACTCTAAATAATCGTTTCTAACATAGGCACAAGACCAGATATTTATGAAGAATGGGGTTTTGTCGATTGTATCGACACTAGTAACTGACTGGTACTTCGTCGAGAAACGAAAGGTAAAGTTGACCTCGACGGGATTTGAACTCAGAATATAAATGAGAGCCGGAATAAATACCGATGCTCTAATGATTTTGCCAATCTACCGCCGTTGCTCGACACTTGATCATGGGGATAGTGATGGCGCGAAATAAACTGATAATGGTGGTAATTAAGGAATTATTTAATGAACGTGATGACAGTGCGCCAATGATGATGATGATGATGATGATGACTAAGGTGACGACAACAACACGAACACGAGCGCAGTAGTGATGGTAACTGTAATGAAATTGACAACAATGCGAGACCGAAAGGGGAGGTAACTCGATATAACATGCTTGAAATCAAAGCCATCCGCCCCCACGCGTGCACGTTCACCCACCACAAGACCACTAACAGCAACAATAATATATCCTCTAACAACCATCACCACCACTCGAATCGGTGGTAAATCACTTCCGGATAAAGAGAGGTAAAAAGGAAAAATTGTTCTAATATATTACAATAAAAATAAAGGTTTAAAAAGAATACCTCAAGCTTACCTCAGTTTTAATTTCTCTCAGTAAATAATAAGCTACTCCGAACAGCCATATAATTCCGATGCCGAGCAGCAGGTGAAACCTCCTCCGCATCCTGGTTGTGACTCCGATAGTTCTAGCAACCACCGCCTCCCCATGCGAACGAACACCGGACCTGCCGCTCCGCTACAAAGATTTGAAACTCCGCCTTGATTTCTAAGCAAAGTAGCTAATCGGAGCAAGACTTAGCTTGGTTTGTTTTTTATTTTATTTATTTATTTAAATATTTGACCAATCAAAATCGTCCCCGAGAAACGAAAGGGGGAGGTTAAAAAAAAAAAACAAGAAAATAAGCAGAAGAGAAAAAAGTACTAGATTAAAAAGTAAACAAACAATCAAATAAATAAATAAATATATAAATAAATGAATAAGCAACAAAATAAACCAGACTGGTCAGAAAGCGAGTGAGTGAGACGCACTTGCGCTTTGCAATACTTCCGTTATGGAAGTTCATCGATGTCGCTGAGAAACATCAACTGAGGAAGAGAATAAGAAGGAGGTGGAGAAGGAAACGGTGAAAAGAGAATCTTGTTAATTATAACCATGTTGGGTCTCCATACCGTATTTTTGTTTTATTTTTTTCTTAATCAGCCTCATGCTCCTATACTTTATCTTGCTTAGTTTATATATTATTACAAAGTTTAACTTCGCTCAATCTTCATGACTATGGCCGTGTAGGTATATATATATATATGTATATATACATACATATATATTTATATATATACATTTATATATATATATATAATTTTTATAGATTTTATATATATACATTATATATATGTATAATTGTCACATTATATTAGATATATATAATTTATATATATATTTATATATTATATATATGTGTGTGTAGATATAGATAGATATGTATGTGAATATGAAAGGAATAGAGTGAATGAAAGAAAGAGACATACATAGTGAAAGAATTCGATAGAGAGCTTGATGGATGGATGGATTGAAAGAGGAAAAAAGAAAAATACAGCAAATACAAGACCGAAAGAAAGCGATATAAAAAGAGACACGGAAAGAAACCGGGATAGAGAGAGGGATTTAGATAACTTGGATGAAGAAACAGTGAATCGAAGGGGAAGAGAAATGGAGATAGAGTGAGTTTTTGAAGAGAAGAGAAAGAAAACAAGTATAGAAACAGGAAAAGTAAATGAAGTTGAGCAGTAAATTGTGGGTAAGGATATCGTGATAGAACTAAAGGAAATCCTGTGCCAGATGATCATATGAATGGATGGGAAGTAGGGATACATTACAGGATTATGACAGTGGTTTAGGAATGTTGTAGCGCTAAGTTCTTTAAGAAACAGGGGAAAAAATGAATATAAAAGAAAAAAAAACATTTTAAATTATTCGAGCAGACGTGTCGTTAAGAAGTCATTTGGGATATAAGGAGTGGATGTTAGGGAAACAGAAGTCGGAAAAGGGGAACTGAAAGTTAAGAAAAAAAAATGAGAAAGAAAAGAATAAAGAGAAGAGTGTAGCTATGAAGGTGAAAGGGTTAAGATGAGGTAGAATGAATAAAGTGTAGAAGCTTAGAGAAAGAAGGACAGAAAGAAAAAGTTAGATTGCGCAAACGTGAAAGAGAGAGGAAAAGTAAGAAAATAAACAGAAGATGAAAGAGAAAGAAAATCTGAAGTAGGAAAAGTAATCAAAACACATAAGGAGGGGAAAAGGGGGGAATTTAAACTAGCGTGAAGAATGTAAAATAGGTCGTAGCTTGCTTATTTGTCTACATCTCTCACTGCTGAGTAAGCAAATATATTGCCGGTTCCAGCTTAAACAGGGAAATTAGTCAATAGATATTTACAGCATATTTTTTTTCTTTATTTATTTAGGACGAGTAATTAATTAATACTCAAGAATATATTTCAGATATATAACTTTTATATCCGTTTTATATTCCATTTTACTTCCCTCCACATACAAACCTTTTTATGTCGAATTTTAAAACATTGTAAGAACAGATTTTTTTTATACAAGTATCTTTATTTGTTTCAGTCTACGGCCACGCTGGGGCACCGCCTTGAGTTCTTTGTCCGAATGAATTGGCCCCACTACTTTTTTTTAAAACCTGGTACTTATTCTATCGGTCTCTTTTGTCAAACCGCAAACAAATCGTAAACAAATCGACACCGGTTGTCAAGCGGTGGTGTAGCCACAAACACATACATACACACATATGCCTATGACTAATATATATATATATATAAAGAGACTGCGTCTCTCTCTCTCTCTTCTCTCTCTCTCTCTCTCCATATATATATAGAGAAAGAGAGACGCTGTGTGGTAAGAAGCTTGCTTCACAACCACATGGTTTCGGATTCAATCCCACTCCGTGGCACCATAGGCAACTGCCTTCTTGTATGGCCTCAGATCGACCGGAGCCTTGTCAGTGGATTTGGTAGGCGGAAACTGAAAGAAACCTGTCGCGTATATCTATATATGTGTGTGTGTGTCTTTGTGCCTGTGTCTACCCCTCCGCCCGCCCGCTTGATAACCAGTGTTGAGGTGTTTACATCCCGTAACTTAGCGGTTCGGCTTAACAAAAAGTAAGCACTGGGATCGATTCATTCGATTAAAAATTCTTCAAGGCTTTGTCCCTGCATGGCAACAGTCTAATGGCTAAAACAAAGAAAAAATACGTTATACATACATATATATATGACTTGTTTCAGTCAGTTAACTAAGGCCATGCTGGAGCACCGCTTTTAGTCGAGCAAATCGACCACAGGACTTATTCTTTGTAAGCCTAGTACTTATTCTATCGGTCTCTTTTGCCGAACCGCTAATTTACGGGGACGTAAACACACCAGCATCGATAGTCAAGCGATGTTGGGGGGGACAAACATATACACA